>NW_004526109.1:0-7958 GCF_000260255.1 Octodon degus
TTTTTCTTTTTGTGGTACTGGGGATTGAACTCAGGATGCTATGCTTGCCAGGCAAGTGCTTATTCTACTGAGCTATTTCCCTGGCCCTTGATAGTTTTCAGAGTTAATAATATTTGATTGTTTCTTAATTATCGTGCATGTATCTATTATTCTTTCTTGTGTTCATAATTGTGTCTATCTTGCATACTCCTGTGTAGGGCTCATTTAAGTAACTTCTGTAATGCCAGTTTGGTGTTGATGAATTTCATTAGTTTATGCTCATCTTGGAGGGCTTTTATTTCTCCTTCAATTCTCAAAGATAATTGCTGATTATAGAAATCTTGGTTAGCAGTAATTTGGGGGCGCTTGAGATGTGTACTATTCCTACACATCTTGGCCTTTAGAGCTTCTGCTGAGAAATCTGCTGTTGTTCTGACTGGCTTGCCTTTTATAAGTCACTAGGTGTTTTCCTCTTGCAAGCTTCTGTATTCTCTCTTTTTTCTATGTTCTTGAAATTTTAATTATAATTCCACATGGTGAGATTCTACTCTGGTCATGTCTGTGTATGGTTCTAAATGCCTCCTATACTTGGATATCCATGCTTTCACAAGATTTTGGAAATTTTCTGCTATTATTTCACTGAATAGATCATTTGTGCTTTTAGCTTGTGCCTTGATGCTGTCTTCTATGCCCAATATTTCTGTGATAATTGGAATGTATCCTAGACATCTTGCGTATTGTATCCTAGTTTCTTTTTTCTGTATTATTTGCTGGATATGATAATCCATCAACTTTGTCTTCAAACTCTGAAATTTTTCTGCTTGATCTAATCAGTTACTGAAGCTTTGTGCTGTATTTTTTTTTCATCTGACTTGTTGAGCTTCCCAGATTTCCAGCTGGTTGTTTTTAAATTCTACATTTCATAGTTGGGTAATTCTAGGACATCATGCATGACATGAAAGTATAACTCATAAACTTTTGATGGAAATAGACTAATGGAATTGAGTGCTTCACTTCTTGTATTTCTAGTTCTTTTTTGGAAACTTTGTCCCTTTATTGACTTGATTTTTCTCATGCTGTATTATCTGTTAATTCACTCAGCTTTTTTCTCTTTGAAGTCATCGATCAGTAAAATGACCAGTATTTTAGCCATGTTTATAACTTTGGTGATTACCAAAGAATTATGAAGCCTGAAGGAGTCATATTACCTTGACTTTTCATATATTTTGTGTTTCTCTATTGAGAATTGTGTACCTGTTGGCATGGGTTCCTCTTTAGCTTTTATGTGATAGTCTTCTTAGTGACCATCTTTTGGGAGCTCCATCCCTGGTACTCCTGAGAGAGGATAGGCAAGCTGCATTAAAAACAACCACACTAAGACAAATTTGTTTGGGTCCCCCCCTCCCAGGCAGCAGAGTTTGGCTTTGCACGCTACCTCATACAGTACTTGTCGCTGAGTTGCCTTCCCATGCGTTTCAGCTTTCAGAACATTTCTTTCTTGATCCCTGGACCTCTTCCTTTAATTTCCTCTTTAGGATATAGTTTCTTCTTTCTATGTCTTAACTCTTCTCACTTGCAGAGTTACGTGAAGGATCTCATGCTCCACCACTTCCCCAGAAGCCTGACCTCTTGAGTCATTCAGTATGGAAGTTTCATGGAAAGCATTGGTACCACTCTTCTCCCTGATGCCCAGGGTACCAGCTACAGCTCAGATTTATTGTTTTCTCATGGAGTTTTGGAAAATCCTCTTAATCTCTTTATTTTATGCTAAGGTAGCCTGCTGTTAGAGGTGTTTCTTTATTCTTCCCAGAAGAAAAATCTGAATCTGGCATGCTCCTTTTTTAAAACACAACCACGGTCACTATAACCATTACTCCTACATCTAAATGTAGATTATTAACTATTTAGCAAAATAAATGGAAAACCCTGATCTTTGTATCCTATCTTTCATTAACACTAAGGAAATGGCCCAGGTGCATAAGGGAGAAGTAGAGAAGATAATGCAGAAATCTGACATGCAGAACAGGGATGTAGAGAATTCCAGAGCCTCTGTTCCTTCACAAAACTCTTTGTGGTTTGCATGCCAGCTTGTGATACACTGCAAAGCAATGCTTAAAGCATCCAGTCCCAGAATTCACCTTAGACCAGGGATACACCTCCTTATTGTTTTGCTGGTAAATGCAAATGAATTGTTTGTTCTCCAGAGACAGTGGCTTTCAGTCTCCTGTTGTTGTGTCCAGTGGGAGGTCTCTGAAGAAGTGGGGTTAGGAGTCCTCCCTCATGACCTTCCACCTCTCTTTAGGTGCTTGCCTTCACTCCAGTGAAGAATGGCAGAGTGGGGCTCATAGTATAAATGGTATGATTTTATACTGTTAATCATCCATGTTTTGCCCTGATTTTTAAATTTCTCCCTGCAAAATCATCATATGCTGTGTAGAATTTGGACACACATACTTACCTCTCAAATTAATGGCAGAAGAGATGTGATGTGCACCCCAATCTCATGACAACCTCTGAGTCTTCGAGTTCTTGCATGGAATGTTGGGCTGGACAAAATCACCTGCCCAGTGTGATCAACAAGGCTGTGAAAGACACCCTTTAAACCAATAGACCTTGGAAAGAAGCACCTCTGAGAGCCTGGAATAGATGACAAAGTCCAGATCATCAAACAGACCCAGATGCCTCTTGCTCCTGCCACCCCTCAATCCCCTGATGTAACATGTAAGAGTCATCGTGATTAATTGCTTTGAGGTACTTCCTGACAGACTCACAGATGGCCCCTGTGTGTTGCATGATGACTGATTGCCACTCTGGCTCTGTTCCCTTCTATTTTGACAGTGTAGGAACTTCTCTGCATGGCTCCCTGCATCTGTCAAAGTCAGAATTAAAGGCGACTCTATGAAGATTTCACAAGAAGGAAGGGATCCAGTACCCAGAACTCAATACTAACTGGTCAGTTCATGATCCACAGTAGCAAAGGTCAAGTGTATTACTGAGGAATGACAATGGAGCAGGAAGCTATGCCAATACAGGAAGTCTCTTGAGTACACAGAATAGAGGAAGAATCTACTACAGCTCAAGACAAGCCCTCCATGTGCACACAAGCCTACACTAGAATGCCAGCCCCACTCACTCCCAAAAGCCCAGGGCAATAATTTGTAATTCCTGGGGCAGGAATTTAACATAATGCCAAGAGCAGGGACAGGTGCCCATTGTGTTGAAAGTTTTTAAGTCTTGTGGTTGATGACAACTAGCCCAACATGACACATAACTGGGATTGGAAGAGAGCAAGTTGACATCTACAGCTTAAGCTCCTACTCACTTCACTCTAAGCAGTGGTGGCAAACATATGGCATGCATGCTGCAGTGGGCTGTTTGCATTATTGAAAGCTCTCAAAGATTCATTGTCATTGCTCTAGAGTATCTTTCAATAAATTTGACCAAATAGTGGCACCTTCCCTGCCTCCACTACCCAGTGGGGTTCAAATTCATGAGCTGGATGAGTTAGGTGATGACCCCAAAAGATATCACATTATATTATGACAGGAATAAAAAAGAACTGAGATGTGTTATGCACATGTACTGATTCCCCACAGTGAATTATGTACTTTAAATACATACAAATAAAAATAACAGGGCGGGGAGATGGCTCAGTAGAATAAGTGCTAGCCTGGCAAGCACAAGGGCCTGAGTTCAATCCCCGGTACCGCAAAAAAAAAAAAAAAAAAAAAAAAAAAAAAAAAAAAAGATTTACCTCCCTGTCTTCTTGTGTTTTAAAAAATTTAGCTCTTTGTGTTCAGATTTTCAAACAAGTGAAACCATGTGATACATAAGCTTGCATGTCAGATTTGTTTTTCATAATATGGCCTCAAGGTGCATCCATTTTCCTACAAATGACTTAAGGTATCCTTTGAGACAGCAGTACTCCATTGGCTAAGAACACCACATTTCCTTTATGTATTTATATATTGCTATACATAAAGACCACTTAAATTTAGCTGCTATAAATTTTGCTCTTATAAGCATGAGAATGCATCTATCACTGTAATATAAAGCCATTAACAGTTTTGGGATGAGAACTACAAAGAGAAAAGCACATTGAATAGGAATTCTAGTTTAATTTTTTGAGCAATCTTCATATTGATTTCCAAAGTGACTGTACTAGTTCGCATTCCCACCAGTAGTGTATAAGGGTTCCTTTTTCCTCACATCCACACCAGCATTTGTTATTATTTGATTGCTTGATGATGGCCGTTCTTTCTGGGGTAAGATGAAAACTCAGTGTTGTTTTAATTTTAATTTCTCTATGGTCAGAAATTTTGAGCATTTCTACATATATTTATTGGTGATTTGTACTTCTGTGAAGTGTCTAGTCATTGCAGGTGACTATTTTTTGACTGACTCTTTCATCTTTGAGAGTATAATTTCTGAGATCTTTTTTAAATTTTTTTTATTTTGAAGAGTAAAAATAAAAGTGAAAACAATTAGCACAAACAAAGACAGAAACAGGGTGACATACAACAATAAAC
Source organism: Octodon degus (assembly GCF_000260255.1). Taxonomy (NCBI): domain Eukaryota; kingdom Metazoa; phylum Chordata; class Mammalia; order Rodentia; family Octodontidae; genus Octodon; species Octodon degus. The sequence goes on from NW_004526109.1 coordinate 4,509, forward strand.
GTGTTACAGATTTTAAAAACAAAGCTAGCTAATTAACAATGGTTGTTTTATTATCTATTTTTATCATCAAATCTGTTACTCAGATTAACAGATACAGTTATGTAAGATTGGACAAATAATTGAATATTACTGTTTGCTTTCAAGAATCCTTAATTTTGTTCTTGTCTTTTTTACTTTTTTAAAATTTATTTTAATGAAAGCATAATAATAATTGATAAGATATTAGAAACAGTACACTTTGCTTCCTATGTAGGAGCAAGGACTATCTTTCCATTTTCTAAATTCCTCTTCGATCTCTTTTTTCAGAGTATTGTAATTTTCATTGTATAGATATTTTACTTCCTTTGTTAGATTAATTCCTTTATTTATTTTATTTTATTTTTAGGAAAGGGTCTATAGCATGTTCAGAGTCTCACTACTAGATCAGACTCATAGTGATTCTCCTGTTTACAGCCTCCCAAGAGCTGGGATTACAGGTGCATGCCAGCACGCCCAGTCTCAATGGCCATCCCAGCATGCCCTGGGGATGGGGCCTGGCAAGGCAGGCCTAGGGATCAAACCCACAGCCCCTGTGTCTGCTTGCAGGCACTTTAATTCGCTGAGATATTTGGCCAGCCCTGTTAGATTAATTCCTAAGGTTTTCTTTTTTTGGATGCTATTGGAAAGGGTACTGTTTCTCTCAGTGAGTTTTGTGGGTTTTTTTATCTGTGTAGAGGAATGCTATTGATTTTTGGGTATTGAGTTTGTATCCTGCTATGCTACTGAATTTGCTTATCAGTTCTAGGAGCTTCTTGGTGGAGTTTTTTGGGTCTTCCAAGTAGAGTATCATGTCATCTGCAAATAATGATAGTTTAACTTCTTTACCTATTCTCATTCCTTTTTCTCTCTCTTGTCTAATGGCTCTAGCTAATGATTCCAGAACTATATTGATCACCTAGGAGTGGTAATAGAGGACATCCTTGTCTTGTACCTGATTTGAGAGTAAAAGCTTTCCGTTTTTCTCCATTTAGAATTATATTGGCTATTGGTTTGTCATCGATGGCTTTTATCAGATTGAGATAGAGGCCACCTTATTTCAATTTTCTGTAGGGTTTTGATCATGAATGAGTGTTGGACTTTGAGAAAAGCCTTTTCTGCATTGAGTCCATTTACATGGGTGGTTATAATTGATATGTGATGATTTATGTTTGTCACATTATTTTCCTGTTGTTGGTTTTCTACTTTTCTCCTGTGTTTAATTGTTTGCCCTGTTTGGTGCGTTATTTTGGTTGTCATTCTTAGAATTATGGTCATTTTGATCCCTTTCTAGAATATCTTTTAGTACTCTGTGCCAGTTTGGTTTGGTCATCATGAATTTCTTTATTTGTTCTTTGTCATGGAAGTATTTTTTATTTCTGCATTAAACTTGAGAGTTTTGCAGGATATGTCAATCTGGGTTGGAATTTGTTTTCTTTTAGGACTTGAAATATGTCACTGCATGCTCTTCTTGACTTGATAATTTGTGAGGAGAAATCTGCTGTTATTCTTATGGTTTTTCCTTTAAATGTGATCTATTTCTTTTCTTATCTTAAGTATTTAGTACAGGGTCTACAGGGTCTCACTATAAAGATTGGAGTCATAGCGATCCTCCTGTTTTCAGTCTCCCAAGTGCTGAGATTACAGGCATGTGCCACCATGCCTAGTCTCATTCCCTGTCTCAGCATGCCCCAGAGGTGGGGCCAGCACGGCACGCTGGAAATAGAACCCTGGTCCCTGTGCCTGCCTAAGCAGGTGCTTTAGTCCACTGAGCTATCTGGCCAGCCCTTTGATCAGTTTCTTTTCTCTAGTGGCTTCTTGTGTGTTGTCCTTGTGCTGAATTTCTGAGATCTTGATTATATGTCTGGGTGTAGTTTTATTTGGTTTGATATTATTTTGAGTTCTACATGCCTTGGTTACCTGAATGTCAGATCATTTCTCCATATTGGGAAGATTTTTTTTTTGCTATTACTTCTCCCCATATTCTTTTTATATCATTTGTGTTGCCTCCTTCTTTCTCATTGATGCCTATTAGTTTCATGTTGTTCATCTTTGCATCATCTTGCAGCTGTTGAATTATTATTTCCTGGATCTTAGTTGTTTTATGAGATCTTTCCTTACCTTTTCACTAGCTACAACAGTGTCTTTAAGGTCTGAAAGTCTATCTTCACATTCATTCTATCGCTTTAGACAACTTTTAGTGGCATTTTTAATTTCTTGCATATCTCTTTGAATTTGCTTCATGCATTCTATTTCTTTCCTATATTGCTTTGATTTCTGAAATATCTTTTTGTGAAAGTTTTATAGTAGGTAGCTGTGTCACTGCAGTCAGAACCTCTCTGTAAAGAGTCTGTTTTTAAGTATCTTTCCAGTGTCAGAGATTCTTGTTTTGTGTGTGTCCCAAGATTTTGCCTTCCTATTAATTGAGAGTGAGATATTGGTTTCCGTTTGGCACTATCCTCCGTCTTTTGGTATAGGGCTTGGGTGAGGTTTTTTACCCAGTCACCTCCTGATATTATTACCCAAGGGAAAACATGTGGTTAAGACAGATATTGTTTCCTCTTTATAGTAGTATATTTAGCAATACTAATAACAGCTAGTGAAATTTAGAAATTGATTATCCCTTGTAACTAATGGGTTTGTACTTTAGACCTTAAGAGCAAACATTATAGCTGTGTTAAAAAGCAGTTCTTAAATTGGGAATTTGTATTTAAATTAGTTCCCCTGAGTTCTGTCTGAGCACCTTCCCTTCATGTACCTATAGTTTTCCAAGCAGACTAGCTCACCCCAGTTACCTGCTTCCACCTCTGTGCTATGAGGATGCTCTCATAGGGCTGGGCCTTGGTCTGGGCCCCACTGGGCCTAGTAGTATGCCTCAGCTCACCAGGTCTAGATCTACAGAACTTGAAGTGGACCGGACTAGCTTGTGTCTGGCTGCTGTGCTCAGTTCCTTCCACCATGCCTCGTGAAAGTGCACCTGTTGGGCTCCGCTGGCTGCTGGGCTCCGCTGGCTGCTGGGCTCTGCGTCTCCTTCCAGGTGCAGCCCACTGAAGTGGAATAGACCCAAAGGGTCCTGCTGGCTGCTGGTCTCTGATCTGAGATCTTTATATATTTTGGATATTTCCCATTCTGTAGGTTGTCTTTTCATTCTGTTGGTCATTTCTTTTGTGGTGAAGAAGTTTTTAAATTTTTTTTTTGAATGTATTTTATTTTTTTATTTTTTTTAATTTGAACAAATGGATTTAATAGATATCTACAGAGTGTTTCTATCCTGCTACAACAGAATACACATTCTTTACATGGAAACCTTTCCAAAATAGACTACATGCTATTACATAAGGCCTGCTTAAATACACAAAAGAGAATCAAATCATCCGTAATTACTATCAGATCATTGTATATTTAAACACATTTTTTTTTGTGTGACAATAAAAT
>NW_004526110.1:0-720 GCF_000260255.1 Octodon degus
TTGATGCAGAAAAGGCTTTTGACAAAGTCCAACACTCATTCATGTTCAAAGTCCTACAGAAATTTGGAATAGATGGTCTCTACTTCAATCTGGTATAAGCCATTTATGAAAACCCAACAGCTAACATAATCCTAACTGGGGAAAATCTGAGATGTTTTACTCTTACATCGGGTACAAGACAAAGATGTCCTCTATCACCACTCCTATTCAATATAATTCTGGAATCATTAGCTACAGCCATTAGACAAGAGAAAGAAATAAAAGGAATAGGAATAGGCAAAGAAGAAGTTAAATTATCTTTATTAGCAGATGACATGATACTTTACTTAGAAGACCCAAAAAACTCCACCAAGAAGCTACTAGAACTAATACAGAAATTCAGTAGCATATCACGTTATAAAGTCAATACCCAAAAGTCAATAGCATTCCTCTACACAGACAACAAACACTGAGAGGGACATTATAGAAACAATACCTTTTACAATAGCACAGAGGAAAATGAAATACCTTGGAACTAACCTAACTAAAGAAGTCAAAGATCTTTTCAATGAAAATTACAGTACTCTTAAAAACGAGATGCTAGAGGATTTCAGAAAATGGAAAGATATTCCATGCTCCTGGATAGGAAGAACCAACATTGTGAAGATGGCCATATTCCAAAAATTGCTGTACAGATTTATTGCAATCCCTATCAGACTACCACCGACATATCTCACAGAC
>NW_004526110.1:3570-8454 GCF_000260255.1 Octodon degus
GTTATGTTGAGCTGTGGGGGACTCAGGTCAATAATTTCTGACATTGCCAGTTAAACAGAAGACCCAATGCTATAATGGTCTACTGGACTCTTTTAGAATATTTTGCTGATTTCACACACCTATAATATTCAATAACGGAACTTAGAAAAAATAGGGTATACAGATGAATGTCCATTTTGTATCTGTGTATTCAAAGTGGTTAGGATAGATATACACTTGCATTCTCTTAATGAATAGAATGATTTTTCTAATGGGGTTTGTAAATAGGGTCTTAAGTCTGCATCTTGTACAGCAATTAACCACTAAGAAGAATAAATGCAGTGTGTTATTTGTTGAAATTGTACTTCTGATTTGATTTGAAACTGTCTCATTGCTATCTGTTTATCAATATATTTTCAAATAAAAAAGATATCTAAAAGGCTCAGCAAATAAATGTGATATGTGATCCTTCTCTGAATGTTGAATAGAGGTAAAATGACTATAAAGTTCACAATTAGAACAAGTGAGGAACCAGGAATATGACCATGTTCTCTGAGCTGATATGCTATTCATGCTAAATTACACGTGTGTACACGTGTACTGGAGTAAGATAATAGACTATTTTTGTTCTTACAAAATGCACTTTATCTCAGGAGAAAATTAAATTGTATATAATAAAAAAAAATGTTTATGAGCTGCAGCGGTCTAAGCGCTTGCCTGGTATGCATAAGGACCCCGGTTTGATTCCCGGGCACAGCATGTTTTGCAGGATCTGGAAGAAATTGGATGTGGTGGCGCATGCAGACAATCCCAGCACTGGGGAGGCTGAGACAGGAGGATCACTATGTGTCAGAGCTGAGCAGTGAGACCCTGTACAAACAAAAAAATAAAGATTTAAAAGAAAATTTTAAAAATGTTTATGAGCCACTTGCAGACAGCACTTACTATCCAGACTCTGGGAAAGGAAAGGGAGCACAGAGAGGCTGAGGCACTTGTCCAAAGCCACAGAGCAGCCCAGGTCCAGAGCCCCCTCATTTGTGTGGCTGGAGATGGCTCGTTCTCAAGAGGGATCTATGGTACCAGGCGTTGGGGACCAGGCATTGCCTGCAGATGCCTGCAGATGCTCCTGGCTCCATCTTGCTGCCAGGTGAAGACATCCAAGGCTTGGTTTTTGATGCACTGCCATGGCAATTATCTGAGAAATTTGAGGTGGCAGAATGAGTGATGGAGCAGAGGCGATGGCACACACCTGGGCGAGGGGGCACCTGGGAGACCTGGCGTCTGTGTGTGCTGTGGGGCACAGGGGACTCAAGGAGACCATGGCCTCAGTCACCCTTGGGCTTGATGTTCAAAGACAAGTGGGACCCCACCTGGAGGGCAGGCCAAGTAGGAAAAGTTCCGCAAAGGCTGGGGGCAGGGGTGGGGACAGTGTTCACAGCTGACTGCAGTGAGGTGACCTCTAGGAGGCTGACAGAAGCCAGGCTGAGGGGGTGGAGACAGATCTGAGCCCAGGTCTGGCTGTGGTGCCTTGGGGGGTATCAATTAGGGTGCATCAAGGAGAGGACTGGCAGGATTTTCCTAGCCCATGACTGTGGCCACTCCTGAGCTCCAGCTTGGGAAAAGCTAGATGAGGATGAGCAGGAGTGACAGTGCTTACTTCAGGACATCTGCACCCTTACTGTTGAGAAGTGTTTAGGGTTCCTGGTCCCAGGCCCCATGCAAAGAAGCCGACTTGCTGCAGGATTCAGAAATGAGCCCCCCAATCCAAGCCACCTTGCTGAGCCACTGACCCTCTCTGACCTGGGCTTCACTTTCTTTGTCTGCAGGTGGAATAACCTAGAAGCCAGGCTGCCATGAGGATTGTAAGCCTCGTGCTTGTTTCAGGGGTGGCATGGTGCGGTCACCAGAGAAAATGACCAGCATTCTACAGTGTGCTGTGTGGGATGGTGCATGCGGGAGAGGTTGGTGGGTAAGAGGTAGTCAGTGCTTTTCAAGTTACAGCGTCTTCAGCTTACTGGGGACTTATTGAGATTCGACACCATCAGAGGTCAAGGGCTGTCTGTACCTATAAAGATCTGGACGGAAGCAACTGTGGTGGTGCACACCTGTAACCCCAGCATCCTGGGAAGCCGAGGCAGGACAATGTTGAGCCCAACCTGGGCAACCTAGTGATTTAGTGATATCTTGTCTTAAAATATACATTTATATAAACAAGATGGTTAAGGCAATAGTCCTAAGAATCTCCATCAGGTTTTTGAAAATAGCAGTTGATGGGTAGAATTCTCACCCTAACTAACTATATATGCTGATATCTGTGAACTGAGCAACTCCACTGAGGATAGCAATGTGTAATACTAAAACTATGCTTGGTCTTGGTATGATTTTATTTTTTTTTGAAAGTGAATGAATGAGTCTTTGTTCAAATAAGTATGATTTTATTTAAATGTCTTTGCAAAAAGTTCATTTTTCTTGGAAATGGGGTATTATAAGTTGAACTAAATTCAGAAATTTTAAATCTTTTTTAAAAAATGCTTGAAACTATTGTTTGAAGCAAGGTACAATTCCCCTATGATGAATGCTATCACTATGTATATATAAAATATACCAATAAAAAATTCAAGAAAAAAAAATAAAAATAAAAAACATAAAATGCAAAAAATAAAAATAAAACTATGCTTGGAATAACTATCATTCTTATCTTCTAAATGCACTCTGCTTCTAATGTCATATCAACTATTGCTATACTCTCTCTCAAGTAAATGTTTAAAAAAAAAAAGGTAATAAAAGAAAACAAGGGCCAAGGAAATGGCTCAGTAGAATAAGTGCTTGCTTGGCGAGCACAAGGGCCTGAGTTCAATCCCAGTTCCACCAAAAAAAGAAAATAAGAAGATAAAAGACAAGCGATAAATAAATAAACAAATAAATAAATAGGATAGGGGTGTAGCTCAGTGTGAAAGCCCTGGGTTCAGTCCTCAGTACCAAAAAAAAAAGCAAAGAAAAGAAGCCTGGGTAGGCTTCAGGAAAACCTCAAGGGCCACAGCTTGCTGGCCTAGCGCTGGTGACAGCATGGAGTAGACCCACTAACCTGCACCTGGCAGTGGTGGCAGGCCCAGGGAGGAGCAGGTGCCCAGTGATCTGGCTGAAGGGGCCCAGGAGCCTGGGAAAGCAAGCAGCCACAGCCCAGTGGAGGCCATGTGGGGCTGCAGCCTGGACCCCAGCCTCCAGGGTGAGAGCAGATGGCAAGGCCAGGCCACCCCCCAGGGTGTTCACTTTCCATAGCAGGATAGCAAGACAAAGCTCCCTCTTGCTAAGCCTCAACTTTCCCTGTGCTCACATTTTTCCTTTTCATCCTCTAGTGCTTCTTTTTCTGCCCTTCCCCTCCTTTTTCTCTTGCTTCTGTCTGCTCTCTTTCTTTCTCTTCCTGTCCCTCTCTTCTTTTTCTTTTTTTTTTTTCCCCTCTCTTCTGACATTCCCAAATGGTCACCACCTTGAAAGGAAGAGCTACTCACTGGGCAGAATCACCCTCACATAGGAACATAGGAAAAGTCTGTCTCAAAAAGTGAAAAAGCTCCAGCATGTGTGTGTGTGTGTGTGTGCACGCGCGTGTGTGTGTGTGTGTGTGTAACAGAGAGAGACATACAGACAGATATATACAGGCAGAGATGGGAGGTCAGGAGAGAGACACAGAATTATTCAGAAGAGAGACACTTTATTTCAGGTGACCAATAGAGAAGGACAAAGAAAGATGGGACCAATGGCAGTGTACTACTGTGTGACTGTACCTACTGTGTGCTAGACATGGTGAGGGCTGCACACAGTTCGTCTAATTCTTGATTTGGCTTTACACAGTGCTCCTCCGGCATGTGATGAATTGGGGAAGCAATTATGGCAGCCCTAGCGGGCAGTCCAGGGAAGTGCAGAAGCACGCCCAAGTGCACAGCTTGATTGCTGGGCATCCTCTGTGTACCAGGTGCTGGGCCAAGTGGTGAGGAAGACTATTTTGAGCGATTCCAGAGCAGGATGTAGTGGAGGTGCTGATTTGAACCCTGATGTCAGGACCAGAGGTCAAGCCTGAAGCTTATAGAAACCTCATTCCCTACACAGGCGGGTGAACCAAGGTGGTCAATTAGAAGGGGGTCCCCATAGCACAGGGCAAGCCTTCTGCTTTGCCACATTGCTCCTCATGATGCTTGCTCTGTTTCCAGCCTCCACCTGCTTGGAAGGTGATTGTATTACCTCAGTTAAATAATTAAGCTTTAATACACCAAAAACAGATCGTTATCCTCCCAAGATTTAAAAAGCAAGATTAGAGTCCTAGCCCAGGTCCGGTGAGGGTGTGGAGAGCTTCCTGCTACCCTGTGCCAGCGGGACCAGTCCCAGCCCAGGTGCAGCATGGGCCAGACCCTCTCCCACCCCCTCAGGCTGCCTCCCACCACTCCGCCATACCTCCCCCACGACTGCCGCTGAGTAGGAATTTCTGCCGACTTCCAGGAACCCCCAGACCCAGTCCTAGCCCAGGTTTGGTGAGTGTGTGGAAAGCTTCATGCTACCCTGTGCCGGCGGGACCAGTCCCAGCCCAGGCACAGCTTGGGCCGGACCCTCTCCCACCCCCTCGGGCCACCCACCTCCACTCCGCTGTACCTCGCCCACCCCTCCCGCCAAGTAGGAATTTCTGCTGAGTTACTGGAATCCCCAGAAACAGTCCTAGCCCAGGTCCGGTGAGTGTAGGGAGAAATTCCTGCTACCCTGCGTGGGCAGGAACAGTCCCAGCCCAGGCGCAGCATGGGCCAGACCCTCTCCCACACCCACGGGCCGCCCTCCACCACTCCGCTGTACCTCCTCCAACCCGCCCACCCGCAAGGAATTTTTGCCGAGTTCCGGGAACCCCCAGACCCAGTCCTAGCC
>NW_004526111.1:0-563 GCF_000260255.1 Octodon degus
TTGGGTTTTCATAAATGGCTTTTACCAGATTGAAGCAGAGGCCTTGCATTCCAATTTTCTATAGGACTTTGAACATGAATGAGTGTTGGACTTTGTCAAAAGCCTTTTCTGCATCAGTTGAGATGATCATGTGGTTTTTTAGTTTTTTCTCTATTGATATAATGTATTACATTTGTAGATTTTCGAAAATTGGACCATCCTTGCATCCTGGGATGAATCCTACCTTGTCATGGTGTATGAACTTCTTGATGATTTGCTGTATTCTGCTTGCTAGTATTTTATTGAGGATTTTTGCGTGTATGTTCATGAGAGAGATTAGCCTGTAGTTCTCTTTCTTAGTTGTGTCTTTCCCTGGTTTTGGTATCAGTATAATACTTGCCTCCAGGAATGATTTGGGGAGAATTGCTTCCTTTTCAATTTCATTGAGGAGTTTGAGGAATGTAGGGACTACATCTTCTGTAAATTTCTTGTAGAAATAAGCTGTGAATCCATCTGGACCTGGACTTTCCTTTATTGGTAGGTTTTTAATTACATCTCGTATTTCATTGGCTGTTATTGGGCTA
>NW_004526111.1:3444-4285 GCF_000260255.1 Octodon degus
GCTCCATGCTCTTCTTGCCTTCATGGTTTGTGAAGAGAAGTCGGCCATAATTCTGATGGGTTTTCCTTTGAATGTGATCTGCTTCTTTTCTCTCGCGGCTTTCTGTATGATATTCTTGTGCTGTATTTCTGGGATCTTGACTACTATATGTCTTGGTATGTTTTTGATTGGGTTGAGGTTACTTGGCATTCTGTATGCTTCGGTTAGCTGAATGTCAGATTCTTTCCTCATATATTACTTCTGCCCACATTTTGTTAATGTCATTTGTATTGACTCCTTTCTCATTGATGCCTATTAATCTCTTATTCTTCATCTTTGTGTCTTCTTGCAGGTGATGGATTATTTTTTCCTGCATCCTAGTTGTTTTTAAGAGATCCTTTCTTGCCTTTTCACTAGCTGCACCAGTGTCTTCAGGATCTGAAGCTCTGTCCTCACTTTCACTTAAACGATTTTGCAAGCTTGTGATTGAGATTTTAAATTCCTCTTTATCTCTTTGACTCTGCTTCATGCAATCTATTTCTTTTCTGTATTGCTCATTCAAGAAATCTGTCATTTTTCTAATCTCCTCTAATTTTCTTTTATCAATGTCTTCTTTAGAAGCAGTTATTAATTCTTTTATTGCAGTGGGTTTTTTTTTTTTTTTTGAAATTGGGTTTCCTCCCTATGTTTCTGTAGTTCATTCTTTACTTCAAATCCTATGAGTTCCGGGAATTCTTTTCTTATTTCAGAAAATTCCACTCTGAGTTTCTCTATAACTTTCTGCTGTTGCTTATTTACTATCAATGCTATTAATTCATACATTTGAGCTGAGCTAGTGTCCTTCGCACTTGTTCTGGATGGG
>NW_004526111.1:7494-8130 GCF_000260255.1 Octodon degus
TTGGATTTATCCAGCTGTGCCTGGCTTGGGTCTGGCTGCTATGCTCAGCTCCTTTCTGCTGCTGCCCTTGGAAGTGAACCTGTTGTGTCCCCCTGGCAAGATGTTCTGCTCCTGGACTAGCTGGGTGTTTTTGTCCTCTACTCTCTGCGCAGGGATTGCAGACCTATATGTCAGGTCTGAGCTGAGTCTGGAGCAGACAAGGTGGAGTAGGGGGAGAGGCAGCTCTCCCACACACTCACTGGGCCTGGACTAGAACTGGATCTGGGGATCTCCAGAAGGCCTGCAGGTCCTGCCAGCACACTCACTGGGCCTGGGCTAGGACTGGATCTGGGGGTTCCCAGAATGCAGCAGAAATTCCTACTCAGCGGGTGGGGCAGGAGGGGTTTTGTGGAGTGGGGGGGGGGTCGCAAGTGGTGGAAGAGGGTCTACCCTCTCTGCACCTGGGCTGGGACTGGCAGGTCCCACCGGCTCAGGGTAGCCAGAAGCTCTCCCACCCAAATAATGTTTTTCTTTTTGTTTTTTTCATAATTTTACTGATAAGCAAATAGCAATGAGACAGTTTCAAATCAAATTGCTAGGACAGTTTCAATAACTAACACACTGCATACATTCTTCTTAGTGGTTAATTGCTGTACA
>NW_004526111.1:9239-9822 GCF_000260255.1 Octodon degus
ACATTTTAATTTTATTGAGAAACAAATATGAAATAGATAGTTTCAAAGCTGATTAATAGGACATTTTTGATAATCAATACATTGTACATCGTTATCTTCTTAGTGGTTATACATAGTACAAGAAGCAGACAGGATATCCTATACAAACACTATTAGTACACCTCATTCTTCTCATTGAATTAAGCAAAAGTAGCTGTACGTCTATCCTATTTTGTATATATAAATACAAAATGAAGTTTCCTTTGTATCCCCCCCTACTTTTTTTTAGTCCTGTCAGAGGTGGATATTCTATTGGCATCTAAATACTATAGGTATTTGAATTCAGGTAAGCAATCCAACACTGTCTAGCAGACTATAATATTAGTGGGTTATCCTCAGAAGTTATTGACTTGAGCCTTTTATAGCTCATCAGATTAATATGGCTTTACTTTATATACCTTGCTTTTATATTTTTCTGCTGGATGGTTAAGACCAAGAAAAAGCAAAATCTATATAACAAGAAATGTAACTTTTGTATCTGATAAGGTCAGTCAAGTACCCTCAGGATTTATCCTGTAGCCCTGTATTGCACTTTGTAGATCCT
>NW_004526112.1:0-484 GCF_000260255.1 Octodon degus
AAAACAAATCAAAGGAAAAGGACCTACATTTCCAACTTTACAATCTGAGGATGCAAGGAAACCATTACCTTGGAGGAAAATTTAAAGTTTTGAGCAAGCTGTTTTTTTTTTTTTTTAAGCAAGCTGTTGCAAGAGGATTTTTCACTTGATCTTAGCCAAAAGGCCGAGAAGCGATGAAAGAGGATTTTTTAAACTATATTGAAAAACTAAAGTATGAACACCAACTTAAGGAATCATTGAAACAAAAGAATGTTGGTCGAGATTTAGAAAAACACCTTGACAGTCATAGATAAACAAATACTCAGATCACGATAGCTCCATTTCTCCTATTGAAGAGTCAGAAGCAGAAGATGAGACAGCACATCTTTCACACGATGCATGTGATATACAATTAGTACAGAAGACTTGTTTCATTATAAGTTCTGAATTTCCAAGCAAGATGAATGTGTATTTACCAGGAGAGAATAATAAAGAAACTGCTTTG
>NW_004526112.1:1824-3539 GCF_000260255.1 Octodon degus
TCTAAGAGATCGCACATCCTTCCAAGAATCAGGGGACCCTCTCCAGAGTACACCATGTCTTAGACCACAAGACAAGTTTTAAGAACATGAAGGGAACTTAAGGGCATGCAGCGTGTTTGCGAACATTCTCCTTGCATCTATGTACCGTATCTGAACAATCAGCTCATGTCATGGTCTCTCTGCTCCCTAGTGGAATGAACAAGCACAGTACCCACTCTGTGCTCACAGGCAGTGGTGAGGCAGGACTGAGAGTGCTCGCTTGAGACACCCACTTAAATAAATAATCATCAAGAGCATCTTCACCTGAGTGACTTTCTGCTCCTTTAGTTCCTTTTTCTCTGGATTTTTGGCAGTCCAACATTCTGGAGCTTAAATACATCATTTGATTTAATCTTCTTATGAGCTACCTACTAGTGTAAGTTGGAAACTTATATTTCAGAGGAAATTAAGTTAAAAGCCAAAGCCACACATCTCTGTGGTACAAAATTATCTGCAGGTGCAGCTCGGCCAATGTAGATAAGCAACACGGAGCTGTGAAGAGGTCGCTGCCGGGGCTCTGTGATGTGCCTGGGGCTGGGGCAGGTGAGCCGGGATAAGGGTTTGTGTACCAGCTACAGGCACCTGGGGAGCACTGTGGGCTGCAGCACAGAAATAAGTGGCTGAGTGTGTGGGGCAGGAGGAGGAGACAGATAGTGAGCTGTGGCGTTCTTTAGGGACTGTCATGGCCTGCAGTCTTCCACTCCGCTTTGTCCCTGAAGGAATGTAAAAGAGGCTGAAGAGGCAACCCCCAGGATCCTGGCGAAACCACTGCACATTGTTCGCAGCGTCAGAAAACTTGCACCACAGGGTGGAATTGGCTCCCTCCTGCAGGATCTGGGCTGGAGGACTCTGCTCCACCTGCAGCCCTCTCACACCTGAGCAGGAAAGGAGAAACAGTGATGTCACTGCAGCCCCTGAAAAGGCCCCCATAGAACATAAGAGGGAGGAAAGCCTGCAGGACTGTGAGCGCCTTCCTCACCCCTCTACTGCAACTGCAAAATCCCTTTAAGATCCCTGAAATTGAGACAACTCCACTCACAGAAAACCTGGGTACACAGAAACCCTAGTAGAGAGCTCAGGATCCTCTGCATGACCCTGCTGCTCTCTGGCTGCATCGGATGGATGCAATTAGTCCACTCAGGGGCCCTGGTGTCAGGACCTGGTTCTGGAGCAGCTCCTGCTCCTGCAGCCAATGAGGTCTGCTAAAGAACCTGCCCAGGCCCAGACACGGGGAGTCCTCCACAGGCTCTGTGCAGGAAGCTCCTCCCACATGCAGACCTCCAGAATCTGGGTGGAGCCTGGAAGGGAGAGAAGGGAGAGAGAAAGGTCTTAGAGGAAAGTTTTCTGGTAATCCTGGAGGTGTAAGGAGTGTGAGGAGAAAGGGGAGGAACTCTTCCTGAGGAGAACTGTCTCAGAGTACTAATCAGAGCCTTATAGAAAGAATATGTATTTTGATAAAAACATTATGCTGCAAATGACAACTTTAGGATTTCCTGTTATTGCAATTTATAATACACGTAGACTCTTAATCTCCCGGAATAACCAAAATCGTGGAAAATATTAGTATAAAAGTAATAACTCTGTAGACCAAGAAGCCCTGGTGTGCTACGACACTCTAAGGATAGTGATGTATCACACATTCCAGAAAGCTCGAACAAAGGATTTAGAAGGTTTCA
>NW_004526112.1:6034-7508 GCF_000260255.1 Octodon degus
GTTAACTTCATCCACCTTAACCCTTTCATGTCACATTCCAGACGCTTGGTCCTGTCTTCAGTTTCCCACTATGCTCAGTTCTTTCCCAAGGTGGAGCATTCGCACAGCTGTTTCCTCTCCCTAAAGGACCTCCCAGCTTTCTGACCTACCTCAGCGACATTTCTCAAGAACTTTCCTGATGACCAGCCACCTATTCCCCCTCCATTCTAGAGCAAACCAGCTCCCAAAGTTATGATCAGTCATGACATCCATTTAAAATTCACTGTTCTCACAACATGCTGAATTAAGCTTCTTTAAGTTGCGTTATTGCTGGGCATGGTGGCACCTGCCTGTCCTCCCAGGCCTGGGGAGGCTGAGGTAGAAGGAACACTGCTAGTTCGAGACCAGCCTGGGCTACAAATTGAGTTCAGGACCAGCCAAAACTGCACAATGAGACCTTGTCACAAGAAGACTAAAATGTTTTCCCAAGAAAACATTCTAGATAAGAAATTGTTCTACTGTGTGCTCTTTTTTGTGAAATGCTTATTATTCTCTGTGATATGGCCAACAGCATAGCACTCGACCAGATGAATGTCTTCACAAATGAATGTTCTCATTTTCTCTTTGAAACTGATTTATTGACTTCCGTCAATAATCGTAAAAGTTCATTTAGATGAGGGCACGCAGTCGCTAGAGACCCACCACTTACTGGCCTCCTTTCTACCTCACACAGCAGAGCAGGTGTCTCGCCAGGAGCTTAACTTGGGAAGACATGAAAAGTGCACCTGTGTCAGAAAGACAAGGAGACACTTGGAAACTCTCCGTAACTATCAAAGTGAGGGACCAGCTTGACTTGCTTTGGGATCTGCCTCAGGTGACTGGTAGGGTTCACCTCCGGAGGTGTCCCAAGTAGGTTGAGGGGCACAGACTCCTGCCTGCATCTGGCCCTTGCTCTGCTTCTTGGCAGCAGCCTTGCTGCCCCAGGCCCTTCTGCCATGATGCTTGCACCAGCTGCCCACAGACTGCGTCCCCTTAGGATGTGAGCCAAAGCAGAACTCTCCTCCTTCAAGTTTAGGGTGCCAAGCAGCTTGTGTGGCAATGGGAAATACGACTATGCACTCATTACATGGTAGAGCTTCAATACTTCGTAAAAGAGGCCAATATAGAAAGAAGCAACTTCAGATAAGCATATCAAGCAGGAAGGCCAATGTACCTGCTGGAAAATTCCCAATTATACTAGGATGCAATGTGAGGCAGAAATGATGAGAACAGCTTTAGTCAGAGCTGCTCTCTGACATTTCACGGAGGTGCTTCTGATTATCTAAGCTGTGCGGCCCTTCTGAGCGAAGGCAAGCTGGGCTCCAGACTGCTCATTCCTTAATAAAAGATTCCATGGCAAAACCTTTCATTCCACTTTGCTTTTTTGATTTTCTGCTCTCTAAGCCTGACTTTAATGGTAGGGAGAACCTGTGAGAGAAGAAAACTAGTGCCTTAC
>NW_004526113.1:0-955 GCF_000260255.1 Octodon degus
TTATTACAGTATAATTCCCTTCTGAAAACAGGAAATATGGGACATCTTGAATTCAAATCGTACCAAAGCATACTTCCCAGCTACATTCACAGTGCCTTGCAACCGGTCAGTGATGTCTAAGTAGCTTAACTGTGCTCCATGCTGTCTTGGTTCTCCGCCCTGTCAGAACGTAGCAGACCCCGAGGCGCCCCCACGTGAGAGCGGGTGACGTTCCTCTGGGAGGATCATTGGAGCTTTCCCTCATGCCTTATTTTCTTAGCTCTTAAGGAAGCAACGTAAATTTCAGAAGGCCTGCTGGGCCTTTGATCACGCACGCAGGCGTGGCTGCGGCGCAGCGGGCGCGGCGAATGCTGAGCGCTGTGCTTGCTCCGTCCTTAGCTCGGGGTTCCGCACACGGCAAGGGCCCGCGGCGGGAAGACTTCCAGCGGCAAGCCACAGCAATGTCCCATTCTTGAGCTTCCCTAGCCCTGAATAGGGCCAGACCCAGTTTCTCACAGCGAATGCGTCCCCACATTCCAGCACAACAGCCAGCACCGGAAAAGAGCTGATGAAAAAGAAAACCAGTGTTGTCAGTGATTTTTTTTCAGACTACAATTTTTTTAAAAGTTTAAAGTCAACAAAGAATTAATTTTTGTTCTTTAGTTCTACTTGCAGTATTATGCGATCTATCTAAAAGCTATCTGAAGAAGGGGGATTATTCCTATGATAATTCTGCTTCCTGCTACGAGTAATTCTAACAGAAAGCAATGAAGTTGTTAGTGTTTTCTTTTCTAATTACAACTCTGAGAGTTCATTCTTTTAATCCTCCAAGCAGAAGAAAAGGTGCATTATGAACAGGGAGGCAAGGGACAGTTGTTGGAATATGTGTTGATTAGCCTGGAAGAAACTGAAATAACCTAAAACTAAACTCCAGTGACAGCGACTGTTAATGGTTTCACTAGTATCTTAATTTTTT
>NW_004526113.1:1205-2136 GCF_000260255.1 Octodon degus
CCTTCTCCTGCTGGGGTCTCGGAAACCTGACCGAGTTCTCAGGGCCGCGCTGGCCCGCGCGGTGCAGCCTGCGCGAGTCCACGCGCAGCGCTCTGCTCAGCTACCGCACGCGTCATTTGTGCGATGCTCGCCTACAATTGTTTGTGTGTTTTCCGAGACCTTTAGTAAAAAGACGTCTCTGAAGTTCATTCACATGGGAGAAATAACCGCGTCACGTTTAAAAAGACAAGGGCCGAACACTACCAATAATTCCATTTCGGGAGATTTTTTTCTGTAAGGGTTCTCTGGCGCCTTCTGTTCACGGTGGACCTTGATTCTTTCTGGAGGACTTCGAGAAGGAAGCCTCTAAGTTCTGCACCCGCGAACCTTCCTTCTTAAGCTCATTCTCCCCACTCTTGTACCTGAATTTGGATTTGCCATTCTACAGGAAAACTGGATCCGGGCATAGGTCCTTCCTCTGAGCCGAGCTCCTTAGCTCTCGCGTTCCCCAGACGGCGCCGCTCACTTGGCCCCGGGACGCGCACTGCCACGGCCACCGCCACCGCCAAGGCCACGCGACAGCTGACGTGGTCAGATCACTATGTCGTGGCCCGGGGCGAGGACTTTCATCTTCTACCTGCTCCGCTTTGTGTGAAACTCTTCTGCCGACATGAGCTTACAAGCAGTAGGTGACTGGCACGCATGTAAATAGGAGGAGACCGAACAACCAACGCTCCGTTCTCAGGCAGCCTTCCTGTGCTGGGGGGAAAAGAAAGTATTTTTTCTGAATTTTAAGCAGCATTTCACCAAGAAAAATAATAAGATGATCTAAAGAAATCATGACAGAAATTTAAAGAAAGTTTAAGCAAAAGTCTATGTGTAAATATAAAATAATTTTAGATACAATATATGTCTGTATTTCTCTTCTCCCAGAACTTACATAAATGAAGAA
>NW_004526113.1:3926-5617 GCF_000260255.1 Octodon degus
TAGCTAAAACCAAAAATAAAACAAAAAAGATGAAAAATCCGTATTAATGAAATGGAAAGTCAAATATCCTATAAATTCTTTTTCAGTTCACTTTGGTAGCAAACCCAACCCAATATCCGTTTTGTAGAGAAGACCCCATGGTCTAGTGGACCATAAAGAAAACCTACACATATTAAAGGAGTAAAAAATAATATGGGAAATACTATTTAATTTAATAAATAAATTAAAATAAAAGACTACCTCTTCAGCCTAAATTTAAAATCTTTATCAAACAAAACTCAGTTCAAAGAGAAAACATTTTGCAAAATATATCAAAACCACTCTTGCCTACAAATTCAGAGGCTTACATATTTATATCAATAAGAATGAGAGCACAAATTATTTAATGCAAAAGTCAATAAAAATCCAATACAGATAATCAAAAGAAAACAATAGAGGATCAATAAAATTATAAAGGTAACTTAGAAATAATTAATACAGGGCCAGGAAGACAACTCAGTGGTACAAACACCCGCCTGACAAATGCAAAGTCCTGAGCTGGATCCCTGGTACTAGGAAAAAAAACAAACAAACAAAAAAGAATACCTAATTATTAGAAAACATGACAATATGCACACTTTCAAAAACAAGCAACAAAAAATCAACTGGACTGTAGGTGAACTACTAATCTATAGTCACGTGAAAGGGGAATTTCTCTCTCAGGACACACGACAAATGAGCTGTGTGTCCCTGTACACATGCAAGTGAATCTGAAGAAGCTGCAATTTAACCAAAGTGATGCAGCACAGGCTGGCAGTGTAGATCAGCAGTGAATTCACTTTTAGCAAGTGAGTCCTGGGCTTGCCGCCCTGGTACCACAAAGCATATGCAAGTATGTTCTTCAATATACTTGGAAAACAAAATGCAACATTAAGCATGTTATTAAGGAAAGGACATAGAATGTGAGAAATCTGTTACTATTATGTGACACGCAGCCCCATGGCGGACACGTGCGCAGCACTCGTAAGACCTTGGACCAAATCCCCAGCACTGGAGGGCCGATGAAGGTGGGGAAGGAGCTCCACAGTCACCTAGAATGCTACGATACCAAAGTTTAATTGAATGAATGTCTGAACTTCAAAACATGTTAAGTGCAACTCCATAAAATGTGACTAGTGATTATATACATTAAATGAATCACTTAATATACATGTAAATCTACATACTCTTACAGCAACTTCAGTGATTCCTAACTGTCAAGTAAATCTCTGCTAATGCAAAAGCATCATAATGTACTTGCTTAAAATATAATTGGTCACTTATATGCTATACACATGACAAAAAAAAATCATGCTTCCAGTCATACAGTCTATTCCATGGATTCCTAGGCAAGAAAGTATATCTTATCCTATTGGTAAATTCAAAATATTTCTCAATTTTTCAGAATGTCTCTATATTTGTTAACTTATTTAAGAATACACTTGATAGAAATATATTATAATGGGAAGGAGAATTTTAAACTACTGAAAAGTCAGTTTGCAAAATACTGTGGATCAACCTTCCTCCTGAAAGAAGAAAATGCACAAATAACATTTTCAAGGTGCCACCTCATTTATTCCCCAATTTTGTTACATGTATGTACCGTTCAGCCATTTTTTTTTAATTTAAGATCATTTCTAGTCATAAAAATCATGGAAGACAGGACCACACAT
>NW_004526113.1:6772-7836 GCF_000260255.1 Octodon degus
GAACCGCGGTCCCTGTGTTTTGCCAAGCTTGTTTCAAGTAGGTGCTTTAGACCACTGAGCCATCTCTCCAGCCCAAACCTAAAGGTTTCTTGACAGGGTCTTGCTACCCATTTTGGACTCTCAGTGATCCTCCTGTCTCAGCCTCCCCAGTGCTGGGATTAGAAGCATGCACTGCCACACCCAATTTAGGGACTCACCAGGCAAGCCTGGGGTTCTGGGGCAGGCAGGGCATGCAGTACTAGGGACCGAACTCGGTTCCTCGCACTTGCCAGGCAGGCACTTATGCCCAAGCTACCTCCCCAGCCCTAAACAAGGGTTCTGTCCCCTTAGAGCTTGCTCTGAGAAGTGAGAAGGAGCCAGCCAATAAATAAGAAATCATTAAATAGTAGTCAAAGTTCTAAAAGAGTAACTATAATGAAGTAACTATGGACCCTTGTAGAAGTCTATTCAGGAAAAGTAGACTTTAGACATTTGAAACTTAACAACAACTAGAAAAAAAAAAGATAAAACTGTGGATAAAAGGAAATCATGGGAGAGAAAGTCACTGTTCAGATTCCAAAATGGGAAGATCTTAGTGCTCTCAAGAGAAACAAAACACTATTTTTGCTGAACCACGTAGGCACGGTGGAAGATTGATGGAAGGAAGTGAAATCACGACCGTACATTTGTGGTTTAGTAATGCACACAATTTTTCAAATTGCATAGAGCTAGCAACTATGCGATAAGGGAGTCGTGACAGAGTGTGACAGCAGCTATTACACTGAAAGTGTGGGAATTTTTCTATAAGATGACATTTATGAAAGGAAGATGTCTTTTTTTGAGCTGTGAATCACTTAGCAGGAAAGTAAGTGTCATAGTCAAGTTGGCAAGGGGAACAATTTAATATGGGACACATGATTTATAGGATTATTTTAGAATAGTCACCCACAGTGTCAAGTTCAGAAGAGTGCAGGAAATCTGTCCTCATACCGAAGACCGGAAGAATCCAGCTGACAGCCTGGATCACGTGGTGATTCACTGCACGAGTCCAGCTGAAGCCCTAAAGCCCATGACAGCGTCTCGTG
>NW_004526114.1:0-4854 GCF_000260255.1 Octodon degus
AAATAAGTACTCAGACAAAGGTCTGCTCTCTAGAATTTATAAAGAACTAAAAAACACTAGGGCCCCAAAATTTAAATACCCAATCCAGAAATGGGCATCTGAGATGAACACACGCTTCTCAGAGGAAGAAATTAAAGAAAATAATAAATATATGAAAAAATGCTCCACATCACTAGCCATCCGCGAAATGCAAATTAAAACAACACTGAGATACCATGTCACCCCAGAAAGAATGGCTATCATAAAGAAATCAACCAACAACAATGTTGGAGAGGCTGTGAGGAAAAAGGAACCCTTCTCCACTGCTGGTGGGAATATAGACTGGTGCAAACATTATGGAAATCAGTGTGGAGACTCCTTAGAAAAATTGGACTGGAAATCCCATTTAAACCAGATATTCCTGTATTGGGAATTTTCCCAGAGGATCTGAAAACATCATATCATAGTGATATATGTGTTCCTATGTTTATAGCAGCACACTTTGTGATAGCCAAATCTTGGAAACCACCAAGATGCCCATCACCTGGAATGGTTGAAAAAGATGTGGTATTTTTACACAATGGAGTATTATTCAGCTATTAGGAATGATAAACTCGAAGCCTGTATATTGAAGTAGATGCCACTTGAACATATACTTATAAGTGAAATAAACCAGACACACATGTGTAAATATTGTATAGTCTCCCTAGTGTAAGAACTCAAAAGAAGAAATACAAATAGAAAAGTATAATACAAGTAAAAGGAAAGCAGGATCTCAAGGACTAACTAATCAAGAGAGGGAAAGGAGAAGAGCTAGGAAACATGAATAAGTCAAGCCATACATTTATATGTAGAAGATGGGCAAGGCAATGATCCCGAGAATCTTCAGAAGATTTTTTAATCTAGAAGTCAATTGGAAAGATTCTCATGCTGACTAACTATATATACTGATACCCGTGAACTAAGCTACTGCACTGCAAATGGTAATTTGTAATAGTGGTTTCATGCTTGGAGTGCCTGTCATTCTGGTCTTCTGAATATGGACTGCTTGTCATGACATGCCAGTTGCTGCTATGATGTCTCACGGGTAGATGGTTGTTCAGAAGGAAGGGGTTGTTGAATGAAATCAAGAGACAGGAAAAGGAATATTGTGGGACTGTCCTGCTTCAAGGTTGTATGTGGTGAGATTTTTGGACATATGTGTAAACATAAGAAGTATATAATTCTTTATGACTATTTTAAAAATATATTCTTATTTTTAAATGTTTTTTAATCATATTCTGTAGGGACTTAAAGTTCAACATATCAATACTTGAGGAAAAATAGCTGTTCCATATTATGCCTAAGATGTTTGATATGCAGACAGATAGTGAGGTTAAACTTAACAGCCTAAGTTGTATGGTAATACCAATAAGCTTGTCTTCTGGATGGTTAACAGCCTAAGTTTGCAGACCAAAATTAGAGAAAAGAAGGGCTGCAAGGAAAGCCAACATTTTGGCCCTAGCCTTCCAAGGTCAGTTAAGACTCAGGTCATATGAGAACTTGAACTGTAATGTCATGTAACTTGGCAGTGTCCCAAATTTTCTGATCAAGGAGATTATGGGGCCAAAGTGGAAAGTGATCGATGACGTAGAGTGTGCCTAAGGAGAGTCACATGGAGAGAAAACATTCTCTCAGGCTTTCACAGAGAGCACATTGGCCAAGCAATTGTCGTGACTCATCCACATGGCTGACACTGACAAAGGTTCTACAATCTGAGGTATAGGACCTCAGGATAAATCCTGATGGAATTTCACTGACCTTATCATACCCAAAAGCTACAACTCTTGTTGCATAGGTCCTGCTTTACCTTGGTCTTAACCATCCAGCAGAAAAGTATAAAAATGAAATATAAGAAGTAAAGCCATGCTGTTAGGTTGAGCTGTAGGGGACTCAGGTCAACAATTTCTGACATTGCCAATCAAGCAGAAGACCCAATACTATTATAGGCTACTGGACTCTTTTAGAATATTTTGCTGGGTTTACACACCTATAATATTCCAATAACAGAACTTAACATAAAAAGGGTATACAGATGTATGTCCCTTTTGTATCTGTGTATTCAAAGTGGTTAGGATAGATATATAGTTACATTCTCTTAATGAATAGAGTGATTTGTTCTAATGGTGTTTGTAAATAGGATATCATGTCTGCATCTTATATAGCAATTAACAACTAGGAAGAATGTATGCAATGTGTTAATGATTGAAACTGTCCTACCAATTTGATTTGAAACTGTCTCATTGCTATTTGTTTATCAATAAAATTATGGAAAAAAATAAAAAAAAATAAAAAAAAAACTAAACTAAACTAAGTGAAGCGAAGCTAAGTGAAGCTAAGCTAAACTAAGCTAAACTAAACTGAGGTAAATAAACCTTTCCTTCCTTCATTTTGGGTGTTGAGTATTTGTCCCAGGAATGAGAGAAGAGTTAAGTGAGCCAAATATGATTCTGGATCTTCATCACAAATGTGTTCTAACTTACTGGTGCAGCAGGACAAGTTAGTGTGGACAAAAAGAGGGTGGAGAGTTGTTGTCATGGACATCTATGTTTATTCCACCAACCCCAGAATAAGAAGGGTGGAGAGGATAGCTCCTGTCTCTGCTCCTTGATGCCAGGTGGGATAGAATTCTTCATTGGTTTGTGAACTTCTGTCATGTGGGCCTCAGCCATACTTCGGAGATGGTCAGTTTTTAGACACAAGAGAGCTGCGGTGTTTTCTGCAGACAGAGTAGCTTCACAGGCACCCTGGGGTCAGCTTGGATGTAGCAAGGACATGCGCTACAAGTTACCTTGTTCAACTTGTGGAGCCACCCTGGGGCAGGGAGGTCCCCAAGCACAGCCACCCTGCAGTGCAGAGATGCCTCAGCCTAGGCAAGATGGAATTCTTTGGCTTATTAGAGATGAGATCTTTTAGTTTTGTAGGAGGATCTTTAATTCTGGTCCCTGATTATAGAGCTAAGTTTGAACTCAGAAGCATGCTGGATATGGATAAGATTGAAAATTTGAAAAGGTGTTCAACATTTTCAAGCAACAGTGGAACTGATTGCACTTTCTTTGTATTTTAAAATTGAGATGTAACATGCATATGTTTTGTGTGACTTTTGTGATAAAATATACATCACATAGTACTGGTCATTGTAACCATTTGTAAGCACACAATTCAGTGACATTATATACAGTCAGGGGCATTAATACATTAAATATATTTAATAGCACAGAATATATTTAATGGATTTGCTGCTATCTATAGCCAAAACTTTTATATCATGGCCAAAATTTTATATCCATTAAATAGTGTTCTACCTTCCTACTGCCTCCAGTCTCTGACTGGTAGCCCCTACCCCACTTTCTATCTCTATGAATTTTCATATTGTATGTGCCTCCCATGAGTGGAATCCTGCAATATTTATTTTTTTCTGTGTCTGGCTTACTTATGTTTTCATGGGTCACCTGTGTTGTACCATCTATCAAAATTTCATCCCTTTCAATGACTGAATAATAGTTTATTATCTATGTCTATGTCTATGTCTATGTCTATGTATGTATGTATGTATGTATGCATGCATGCATGTATGTATGTATGTATGTATCTGTCTATCTATCTATCTATCTATCTATCTATCTATCTATCTATCATCTATCTATCTATCTCTATCACAGTTTGTTTATTCATTCATCTGTTGATGAGCACTTGAGTTGTTTCCATCTTTTGGCTACTGGGAATAATGGTTCTATTAACATTGATGTTTAAGCATCTGGGTACTGGATATGATTTTGTGTATATACTTAGAAATACAATTCCTTTGGTATGGTGTACTAATATTGTTTGACTTGATGAAGTTTCTCATACATTTGTACCTGTGGAACTAAGACCCAGATGAAGATATAGGATATTTACTTCTCTTTAGAAGATTCCCTTGAGTCCTTTACAAACAATCTTTGCCTCTTTCCTTGAGGTAAGCATGTGTCTTTCATGTTCACTGCCTCAGTATCCCCTCACTGGCTAGCCTTGAGACTCAGGGAGAGCTGTTGGGTCTGATGGCCTCCGTGGCCCTCCTGCTGCAGTCTCCTGAGTAGCTGGGATGCAGGTGTGTGCTCCTATGCCCAACTTCTGTCCCTCTTCTAATGAAACCACTGGGATTAATCATCAGTATTTTACCCAGATGACCTTATCTAATCACCCTCCATGGTCATGCCTCTAAGCACTATCATTGGATTAAGTTTTGATTCTCTTACTGTCTCACAATTATGATGAAGTTTCAGCACATGAACCCTAGGGGTACACACTCAAACCATATCCAAACCATAGCAGAAGCTTCTGCTAGAAGCCATGCATTTTATTTTGCATTCTCTTTTAATTCCACTTGAGGTTGACCTCAATCAACCATGAGACTGATCTTGTCTCCATCTACTAGCCAAGGAACGCTAAGGCACAGCCTTGGACAACCTTGTCCAATCCACAGGGCAAGTGAGACAGCAGTGCCACATTTGAGTGTGTGTATCTATTCTGTGATTACTCTGTACTCAACTATGCCTTTTTAATTTTTATTCTTTGGCTTCCATATGACTCATCCATCTCCTTTATATTTGTGGAAAAGAAAGATAGAGAAGATAAATGTGTTTAAAGAAAGTAAGAGGTGCATAGTCTAAAAAAGCCAGCCTGGACCTGCAGCCACTAAATATGGATGTTATCAGAGTCCAAGTTCCTTAGAGGAAAAAGGTGTTGAATATCATCAGGGTCAAGATGGTATTTTTCTTTTTCTTTTTCTTTTTTTTTTTTACTTCCTATAATTTGTCTTCATACTTTTCTTTTTTTTTCTTCTTTTTTATTTTT
>NW_004526114.1:7349-7961 GCF_000260255.1 Octodon degus
CTCCAACATTTGTTGTTGGGTGATTTCTTTATGATAGCCATTCTTTCTGGGGTGAGATGATATCTCAATGTGGTTTTAATTTGCATGTCACAAATGGCTAGTGATGTGGAGCATTTTTTCATATATTTATTCGCTTCTTTAATTTCTTCCTTTGAGAAGTGTGTTTGCATCTCGGATGCCCATTTCTGCATTGGGTCTTTAAATTTTGGTGCTCTAGTGTTTTTTAGTTCTTCATAGATTCTAGAGAGCAGGCCTTTGTCTGAGTACTTATTTGTCATGACTTTTTCCAAATTTGTGGGTTGCCTTCTCACTTTGTTGGTAATTTCTTTTGACATGAAAAAACTTCTCGAGACAACCCAGGCCGCGGGGTCCTGAACAGACCCGGAGCGCAGGCTGGCAAGTGAGTGAGACGACCCAGGCTGCGGGGTCCTGAACAGACCCAGAGCGCAGGCCCCGCGAGTGACTGAGACGACCAGGGCCGCGGGATCCTGAACAGACCTGGAGCGCAGGCCCGGCGAGCCAGTGAGACTTCCCAGGCCGAGGGATCCTCTTTTGACCCAGGCTGCAGGCCCAGCAGGGAACCCTTCAGCAGAACTCCCTGCAAGGAGGCTA
>NW_004526115.1:0-4325 GCF_000260255.1 Octodon degus
TTGCAGCCTTCAGGTATGGGCACAAAATGAGTTCACCACTCAATTAAAAGTAAATGATAAAAAAGGAAAAAAAAGAAAAAAAAAATCTTGGTGGAGATAGTTGTTGGTGTGGAAACTGCAGAAATAGAGGAGGCACCAAGGAGGGTGGGATTTGAGACCCAGTGAGAGTTTGGCAGTCTGTGCTCAGAAAGATAACACAGAGCAGACACTGAAAACACAAAGTTCAAAGAAACAAACACACATTAGTGAGTGTGAGGATGTGTGAGGAGGTGACAGAAGAGCTAACAAAATGCTCAGGAGCCCATTGTGACTGTGGCACCTCCTGAGCCTGACATCTTTCATGAGGCTCTTGAAAGATCTTACTGAGAGTTTCTACTCATTTCCCTGTGAAAATATAACTAATTTTCTTTTAGGGGAATGGTTTACACACATTCGAAGGACTATAATATAAAGATTTCCTACTTTCTTATACTCCCAAAGAACCATAATTTCCAATTTTATATCACATACCTAAGACTGGTACTGTGACTTCCATGTGTATACCCAAGAACATCTGTTTTGTTGCAATATTCATTACACATGTAAGGTTGGGGGAAAAATCAGACATCGACCAGTTCAGAAAATAACAAAAATGTGGAAAGTTCCCATGACTTGGAACTTGTTCTACAGTTTCTCATCTCCCTTTTCAATCCTACTGTAATCCTTGGAGTATGCATTTCTATGGTCTTTTGTGTGGACAGAGATTGACAACTCTTTCTCTTCCATGTTCTGCATTCTCTATATAACCCTCTTTCTAGAAGAAAGACATTATGAATAGTGATATTACAGGTAAGAACTTCTCAGTCAGTGCCGTGCCATATTGCTCTGCTGGGTGATTTTTCACTTGGGGAAATTCTTTTCTGGACACATATATCTAATTATCCCCAGTAATGATGACATGATCTTTGTATGTACGGTGTTCCTCAGAGTAACTGGACCACTACATAGTTTCACTAACATACAGAGTTAATAAAAGCGTATTTTTTTCAAGGATCTTGTTAGGTAAGGCTGTGAGGTTTTTTTTTTTTTTTTTACTGAATCCTCTTCTCTCTTAGCTACCAAAGAAGCCTCTAGTCAAGGGATTTGTTTAAAAAATTCAGCTCACACTTCTCAGAGGTGCAAGCTTCACATGCAGAACTGGACTCACCCATCCAGGGGGTCCTCCCTCTGGGAATATAGTTGGGTCAGTGCTTTCACTATGGGGAATGCAAAGCCAGCTTGAGCATTTCTGGTGTTTGTGATGCATGTGGCATTCTGGCCATGAGATACTCAGTCCCCTTCAGCACCCAACAGCAAGCAAGAACACTTCAACCATTCAGAAGTGTTCTAACAGCTGCCTCTGGCAGTTTATGTGCCCATAAGCTGAAAAGTTGATGTATCACAGTGACAGGTGGTGTTAGTTTGTTGCTTGATAACAGAATCCAATCAGGACACACAGGCCATGTAGCCACGCACAACTACAGCTAGTACTAAAGGTACCACAGATGGGGCCTAGTATATAATCTGATGAATAAGGACTGCCAACACCTACTGCCATAAAAGACACTACTCAAAATTGGTAGATATTGTTTCTGTTTTCTTTCATTAGCAGCTTTGTCATGTACATTGACTAGCAAGTCAGAATACAGGTAAGACAAGTACTAGCTTCACTATAGAAAAAATGTCTGAGCTGTTGGACTTCCTTTTATTTATTTATTTATTTATTTATTTATTTATTGAATACAAGGTCTCACTACACAGCTCACATTCTTAGTGTTCTTCCTTTCTTAATTTGCCTAGCCTTGGAATTGCAGGCATGTTCAAGGATGCCTGCATTTGGGGACCACACAGTGCACCAGGCACTTTGGGGAGAACCTGGCATGTGGTACAGAGGATCGAACTTGTGACCTTGTGCTTGCCCAGCAGGCGCTCTAACTCCCAATTTATCTCCCCAGGCCTTCACTTCCTTTTTATTAGTGGATGATTTTCAGGGTTAATTTTTTTTTATGTGGTTGGCTGTATCTAGTATCATTTTTTGGCTTACACCACAATTAACACCAACATTTAGCCTATGACACTCTAGTGTCAGGCTCCACTACCCCAAGTCTTTTTGACAAGTGATACTGGGCAGTTTAATTGGGACAGAAAAGTTTGTAATACTTCAGTCTGTAGTATGTTTTGAATTATCAAAGAATGCCTTGTTCTCTATTTAATGGAGCAAGTGTGGATTAAATCGTTTATATGGCAGGATTTCCTTTCGCTTTCCCTTTCCCTTTCCCTTTCCCTTTCCCTTTCCCTTTCCCTTTCCCTTTCCCTTTCCCTATCTGTTTCTTTCTTTCTTTTTCCAGGAATTGAACTCAAGAATTTGATGACTAACCAGGCAGATATTTATACTGCTGAGCTATATCTTTGGCTTTTTATTTTTTTTAAACTGGGGATTGAACTCAGGCCCTTGCGCTTGCCAGGCAAGCACTTATTCTACGGAGCTGTCTCCCCAGCCCCTCATTTTTCATCTTAATAGATATATAAGGACATTGACCTTTGGTTTGGACCATGAGATTTTGGCCCCACTTTTAACTGTGTCATTATAGTCTGCAGTACCTGTTAGATATTTTGTCAGTGTGGTAGAGAAGAAGAAGTAAAAGACGTTGGACAGAGCCTTTATTACTTTTTAAGACATGGAGAGAATCAAATGTAGGGAGATGGGGGATACCATGACCAGAGACAATGGAAGGCTGAAACTTTATGGACTTTTGGTAGGGGTAGAGTTCTAGGGGAGTTACAGTGACACATAAGGATACAACTGGGGTGTCCCTTGTACTGTCAAAAAAGGTATCCACTGGGGTGGGGAAGCAAAAGGAAATTATCACTGTATAGACCTCGATGGAGGCCATGGATCCAAGCCCGATAACTTCTCTTCAGTGGCAATACCAAGCAGGTCTACTATTGATAGACTGCTCTGCAACAAATTCTCCTTTGAGGGTAGGGAAGTGGATGACTCACCCACTCTCTGACAGACAGGGCAGCCACATTTCCTGTGACTCTTCAGCTTATAGATAGGATCAGGTCAGGTGGTAGCTGCAGGTTGGGCCAGCCTTATGTCCAGTGTCTTTCTTTGCTGCACTTGAGACATAGTCCAGGAGACACTCAGGTGGCACCATTTTGTTTATGTATAGCATCAACTTAACAATATCATGCCTTATAGGATTCCCCCAGTGCTGCAGCCACAATATGGCACTTATGTATAGTTAATTTTTGTCTTTCTTACTGAAAACATGAAAATAGAGATTAAGTAAGTCTCCTTGAGGGGTTTGGGAGCTGAGATATGTCTTTTAATCTTAGCAATACACTTAATTATCAAAATTTTGTGAGTATTAAGCACCTTGAAATATAAAGTGTAAGCAGAGAGCTGTTATTTCTTACCAGCCATGGACATTGTACTAGTTGAATTCCTGTATAATGTTTAAAGGACAACAGCTATATCATCCTATGGAGAAAATTTGGCAGCAAAAATTTTACATAGTAATGTAGTATATGACAAATATCTGGAGCATAAGAAAAGGCATATGTTCAATTGTGTAGGAGAATAACATTATCAGTTTTACACTAGAATGTATATTTGGAAGGCATTAATACATTTAATACACCATGATATTAGCAAAAACAAACTGTCATTATTTTATATCAAGGGCATCTTTTATGAGAACAACTTATTTTAATTTTTTCTGAAAAGTTTTACCTTTTACCCAATGAGCAAATTATTGGAGGTACCATCTAAGAGACTATGGAGTTTACTCGAGACTCCTTACTAATAAATAATGTTGGCCACTCATCACAAATTGGAATCCTGTCCAACAATCTCTCTCCCTTTTAATGGGTCTTTAATTATTTTTTTTTAAATTTTGATGACCTGTGTATATAACAATCTTGATATCACTTAGAATGACTGTTAACTCAGGAGAAACTATGCTCCTAAGTATGTATTCCAAAGATCCAATGAAAAGAGAAAGAGTTGTTCATGGAATTCAACGCAAACATACAAACAAATACATAGAACATAAAAACGAACATCTTTACAGAATCAATATGCGCTCAAACATACCTAATTACAGTGCAATACTGTTTTAAAGTTTGTAATTACAAAAAGATTAGTCAAAACTATTTGTAGGTCAATTAGTAGAGATGTCCTATAACAATATGAAGAACAATATGAATATACATACTGGGGGAGGGCGAGGAAGCCACGGACATAGAATCCCTTTCTTGCAACACAAAGGAGGAGCTCAATCTGAGGTGGCTTTGCAAAA
>NW_004526115.1:5050-7798 GCF_000260255.1 Octodon degus
TGTTACATGGGACATGAGAATGGCTAATGAGATAGTTGGAGGAGGCAGACAAGGCAGTTTATGGCAAAGGGGGTGGAGAGGGTAGGAACAACAGAAAAGGCAGCTGGTATATTAGTGAAAAAAAAGGTGTGTGGGTGTTTTCGGAGTCAACAAAGATTTTAAGGTATTTCTGGCCATTTGCTGTTGTGATGATAGAAGTTTCATGGGGTCAAAAATACTGTCTTCAGACCATTTGCTGTTGTCATGGCCAACTCTTCTGAAGTAGTTGTTTGGTGTGAGATGTTCAAGGGTGCCTTGGCTCTTTAGGAAAAAAAACAGTGTGTTTGGGAGACTGGGCGGAACATTCCCCATGGTGATGAAGAAGTAGTGTGAGATAAAGATTTAGGGCAAGATCCTACATCAACCCTCTGAGAAATGAGTCCCTTTCTAACTAAACTAAATATGAGAGAAAAAGGTCAACACCTTTTTCGGTGAACATCATCAACACCACCATAAGGCCAAGTTCCAGATGCACAAGGACAGAGGAGAATTCTGCTGGTGAGCTCAAAATTTTTGACATGAGGAGGAAAAACAATAAGTGACAAAATCCCGAAGAAAGAATATGCTCAACTGTGAGAATTGAGACTGGCCAGCGCTGGATATAACCTAGAAACAGCAGGAGGCAGGGGTAGAAGAAGAACAAGAGTGGTTCATTGTTGAGGAATCTCAAAAGGTGGAGGAGTCTCGTGGAGCTACATGGCTCAACTATCAAAGGGACGGCACCAAAATTCTAGGATTTTCAGCAGCATAGGAAAGTAATAGAAGTAAATTAGAGGACCTTTATTAACTCTGAAAACATGGAGAGGATTGATGGCAGGGAAATAGGGGGATCCACAGACCTGAGACAATGGAAAACTGAGAATTTACAGACTGTGGCTAGGGCTGGAATTTCAGGGGCAGTTTCAGTGACACATAAGGAGATTATTGAGGTCTCCTTACTATGCACAGGAAAACTATTCAGGACAGGGGCGGGTCTGAAACAGGAAGTGGTCGTTGGCTAGATAAGCTGTTGTTTTTGGCATTCAGCAATGTTGAATCAGGCCATGTTAATTTAGCAGTTTGTACTTGGGCTAGAACCGATCAGTGTCCTTTTATTTAACCAAAACCCCAGAGAGGATGTCAGGGACTTTCCTAGGACCCCTTAATAGCAATTCTTGGGACAGTGGGTTCCTACTGGATATGTGTGTATTTCTTTCAGACATTCCATGGAACTCTATCCCATTTCCTGCCCAGTACTTCACAGTCCATCAGGTTTTCACTTCATACGCCAAGAATGAATGGTGACATGTTCACAATCACAGGCTTGTGCCCCATGCTTCCTATGTCTACATTCCATTCTCTCTGCCATTCAGGACCTACAAGCCAGCTCATTCATACTTCTGAGGGGTGAGGCGAGAGGTTTGTAGAGAGGATCTTTGATCCTGCCTGATTCTCTTTCTTCCTTTTTGTTATGAGACTTTGGGATGTTGCAGTATTTTTCTTTTAAGAGATGATTTTTAGGGGTTATTTTGGCCTGAACAAAGAACTGAATGAAATAAGCATGAGTGACAACCAAGATTTACATTTATTAAAGGTAGGCAAAAAATGAAAAGGAAGGAAAAAATGTCTCTGCAAAGAAAACATGAGCCAAGTAAAAGGAAAAAGAAAGGAAAAGTACACCATATAATGTAAGTGAATGTTGGGAGCTGCTGAAGTTGGAAATTGATCATATGTGTGAGGGCAGGATGATGTTGTGCTGCCTAAAACAAACTACCTCTGTCTTGAGAAAAATATTCCACTTGCACATTAAGTTATTATTTGCTAGTCAACATTGTGTATTAGAACTTTGCAAAGTTATAAATAAACACATCTATTGCTTTTTGGAAGTAATTTTGCAGACCAGGCAGCTGGGCTACCAGCTGCCCCATCTTGTCTATCTTATCTTCACACCTGGAAACAATGGAGCTCACCAAGAAACAAAATAATTCCTACATATGGTCCCTGGCATTAAATATGTATGGGCAACAGGAGCACTTTCAAAGACTGTACATAAGGGAGGGCAGTGAATTAATTGCTTAGAACCAGTACTAAGCACAGGCATACATCAGTATTGGTGTATCAGTTGTAAAACTTGGGAACAGAGGTTCATTACAATGAGAAAGGAGTTCACTAGGGTCAGAAATGGCTTATTTAGGGTCAGACAAATAAACAATCTTAAAAAAATAGATTTGAGAAAACCTAAACAAGAAAAAGTTATAATGGGTTAAACATGAGACACAGACTCTCAAGATATACAGAGGTATATGTATGTAGAACAGGTTTTGGAATTCCCGATCCTTGTATTTACTTGTATTTCTGGATTGTAGTTAGTGTTAGCTTTTTTGATGGTCTCACAGCAAAGAAACAGACAGAAGGAAAAAGAGAAAGGGTCTTTACTATCTTTGAGGACACAAAGACAATCGGAGGAAGATAAGGGATTCTGAGTTGGATCAAAGTGTAGCTGAGGATTTTCTGACTTTTTGCCAAGGGTGTAGATTGAGGGGGATGTTTAGATATATCTGAGGATCTGACTGGGGTCTTCTGTGAGGCAGTGGGAAAGGTGAAAGGAAATTGCACCCTGAAATAAATGGGGGAGGTTGTCTCTGGGATGATAAGCTATTGTTTTAAGGGCTTCAGCCATATTAGATGAACACCGTAATAATTCAGCAATTTATACTAAGGCCAGAACCT
>NW_004526116.1:0-1459 GCF_000260255.1 Octodon degus
TTACCAGGTATAAGCATGTAAAATTGGTTTAAAAAAAGTCATAAGAAATTAAAAAGAAAAAAAAAATTAAGCATTAACTACTCCTTTCAATAGGACAGAAGAAATCAGCAGTACAATTATCCAAGCTCTCCTGTATACATACATATATCTTCTCCCCTTTTGTCCTTTTCCTCATCCCAGTTGTTTCTTCCCTTTGAACAGATTCTTTCCCTTTCACAGTATCTACTGTACCTTTCAGATTTTATTTACCCTTTCAGGTTCTTACAGTGTAACTTACTTTTTATCAGTAAGTTCTTTTCAAATTAATTAAAAAATATATACAAAAAAGTTTTTTTTTTTTTTTTTTTTTTGTGGTACCAGGGATGGAACTCAGGATCTTGCACTTGTCAGGCAGGCGCTTATTAAGTTCTTTCACTGCATTCCAAGTAGCCAAGCAGGTGTAACCCAGTAAGGTTTCCTTGCTCAGTCCTCAAATAACAGACATTTAAAGTGTCATCAGGCCCGGGGAGAGGGCTCAGTAGAATAAGCACTTGCCTGGCAAGCGCAAGGGCCTGAGTTCAATCCCTGGTCTGCCAAAAAAAAAAAAGAAAAAGTGTCAATCACCTCTTCATTGCTATAAACCAGAGTCATGATGAGTGTCTTTGTAAATGAATGTTATGCGCCCTCATGACTGTGCCTTACATTTCCATCACTATCAGTGGAATTGCTGGCTGAGGGTCAGTTCTGAGGCTCCGATACATTTTGCCAACTAGTCCTCCAGAAAATCTGTATTCTGCCATACCTTTAATATTCCATACGTGACAGTATCAGAATGTTTAAACTGTCAGTTACCAAACAATCTTTAAAATGCTTTAAACTGCTCAAAATCATTTCTTTCAGAACTTTAATATGCAGCTTTTTACACCATAAGTATACTTGAAGCAGCAGCTTCACTTTATGAATAAACTGATGGAAATGGTGTTATAAAATCATGTTAAGCAGTTAGAAAATTTATCTAAAACTTAGGAAAGGAAGTGATTTATTCTTTTTTGACAATTACCTACCTACATTTAAAGGAGTAAGATTCTTCTCTTTTCAGTGAATTTAAAGTTCACTTATTTTAAAAAAAATCAAATTTAAGTACAAAGTTATATCACTGATGATTTAATGTCAAGATATCAAAGAACAATTAATATCATTTGTTCTTACAAAGATAAAATGAGTATTATCTGGTAAGGAAAAGACATTTCCTAATATGACATCTACTTATATATGCATTAAGAAAGAAAGAAAAGACAAGACAGGCAGGCAGGCAAACAAACAAACTAGGGAACTTCATGGCTGTAAATTTTTTTTAAAATTTTTACATTTTCTATATTTGGTACAGGGTCTCACTATGCAGCGCAGCTTGGATTAGCAGTGATCCTCTGTTTTCAGTCTCCCCAGTGGTTTTGGTGATTTTCCTGGTGCACCTGGGGCC
>NW_004526116.1:1709-2852 GCF_000260255.1 Octodon degus
TGTTTTAAAATTAGAAAGATGGGATAAGGGGTATATGCCTTTAGATTCTTTTCAACCCTAGTCTGCTTGCAGGGTACACGAGGGGGAAAGCTGGAGGAAAGACTTGTAAGGCAACCTGCTGAGTCCTGGGGTGGGAGGGGGGAGGTCAGTGCTCCTACCAAGGCCAAGAGCCAGTTACTAAACATGGCTTATACCTTTTATTAAAAATAATATTGTTGCTGAAAAGTAATACCAATGTTTCAATTTTTTAAAGTTGTGCCTACTTTTTTTTTTTTTTCCTCCAAATAACAGTACTTCTCATGGTTCCTGCACTAAATAATACAGCTAGACATTTGGATCAAGCAAACAGTGCTACATGCCCTTCCTGGGGCAGTAAAATCTACCACTGTCACCGCTGTATCACTCCATGTTGAAGAGGAAGCACAGTGCTGCACTGTGAAACAGGGATTCGTTTTCGTCAGCAGCACAAAGCGCAACTAGGTGAAAACTGTCTTTGAATTGTTCAATAACTTGGGTATTTTGCGAACATGTCAGGTTCCTGAGCATCACTGGCACCTCCCATTTTCTACTTCGCCACCCCTCTGGGATCTGGTCGGAGGTTAGCAGCTCGCAACGGCGGCGGCTGCAGTCGGAGTGCGCAAAGGCGTCAGAACACGCACCCCACCTCGGCGAGAGCGCACGGCGCGGCCTGCACAGCTGCCCGGAGCGCAGCAACTGACGCGGCGGGGTCCTGAGGTCCCCGCTTAGCAGCGCGCGTCTGCAGCGCCGAGCGCTCACAGTCCTCGTGCGGAGCTGGTACACAGCACTTCTGCGTTCCTTTTCCATCCCTCCCCGTTTCCTATGACCCATCTTTTACTCCGCTTCTCAGGCAGGAGAAGTCCTGCGCCACTTAGGCTCGCGGGTCCCCCTCGGTGCACTTGGCACTGCGGTCTCCCGCAACAGGCCGCGCACGGCAAGCACAGGTACACCTCACGGGAAGGGGTCAGCAGGGGTCAGCAGTGACTGCGCACTGCTCCCACACAGCAAAGGAGAAGCCCGGGCCGCTGCTCAGCGCCGCGGCTGAAGGAGCGGAGCGGCGGACGGAGCGAGGGCTGGCCACACCGCGTCCGGGGTCCACGGAAGCGGGCCTGGAGTCCCAAGGCC
>NW_004526116.1:4102-4842 GCF_000260255.1 Octodon degus
GCTTGCCTAAGCTTGCCTAAGCTTGCCTAAGCAGGAGTCCGCGGAGCTGTCTTACCGGCCCAGCCCTTTACTTTTTTGAGAGTCCCACCTCAGCCTCACAGTGTGGGGGATTACAGGCGCGTGCTGTCACACCTGTCTCCGTATAATACTTTCAAGACCTCATTCTGGGGTTGGGGGAGGGGAGGAGGAAAGAGACTGAAGTTGAAAATAGGTAAATGAGATTGCTAGATACTCTTTCAATGCTGTCCTGGGGTTCATTTTCTGTTGGCTGATTGGTTTACAACCCAGGCCTCAATGGGGTTAATGATGTAGAGGAAAAGGGCAGAGGCAGAGATCAACTGGGAGTTTTCAGTTGGGTACAGGTGCCAATAATTTCTATTTGGTGGGCCAGATAACCCTGGAGTGGCGACTTATGGTTCTTAAAGGCATCAGTCAATTGAGTCTATTACTATGTGATCTTACATTTAATAATGTACTGCCTGGCTTGCTTGCCTTTCTCTCTTCCTCCTTTCTCTCCTTTTCTCCTTCTTTCTTTCCTTTCTTCCTCTTCCTCCTTTTCTCCTTCCCTCTTCCTTTTCATTAGACCTCTTTCACCCCAGCGATGGGGTTGAGCCCTGCACATAATAGGTAGGTAAGGGCTGTACCACTGAGTCACACACACGCTCAGATACCCCCAGCCCACCACAACTTCTCAAATGCCCTTGAAATTTGTGTCAAATCTTACTTTTTCTATTTTTTTT
>NW_004526116.1:6437-7779 GCF_000260255.1 Octodon degus
TGGCCAGCACAGCAGCATGTCATGGGGTACTGGGGATTGGACCTGGGTCCTTGCATCTGCCGGGCAGGTGCTTAGACTGCTGAGCTATTTCTCCAGCCCTGACTAGGGCTTTCATACTTTCAAAGAACCAACTCTTCAACTCATTGATTCTTTGTATTTTTTTAAAGTTTCAATTTCATTAATTTTAGCTCTGATCTTCATAATTTCCTTTCTTGTATCAGCTTTGGATTTGGATTAGAAACGTGAAGTGCATCATTAAGTTACTTATTTCAATTCATTTTAGTTTTCTGACATCGACATTCACGGTTATAAATTTCCCTCTTAGGATTGCTAGTTGTGCCCCATGGATATGAGAGTGTTGTACTGGCAATATCGTTTGATTCTAGGAGCTGTCTTATCTTCCTTGATTTCTTCTGTGACTTATTGATTATTCAAGAGGATATTGTCTAATTTCTTTGCCATGGATTTATGTAAATTTTTTTATTAGTACATTTTTGTAGCACTTAATGTTTATACTCCTTTTGGGGAGTTGGTTCATGCACATAATACATCTTAATTCCTTTGTTCATTCTCTTTCCTTCCCTCCATCCTCCTCCATTCATCTCTCGATTCCCTTTTTAGGATATGTGTTTGTAATACACAATGTCCACATTCCTTCCATGGGTTGGAGCATAAACGCAGCATATCTTCATTCCTTCTTCATCCCCTTTCCTACTCCCAGGCTCTTCCCCCACTGTTCGGTCCCTTTCCTCCTTTGGAAAGCTCTGCCTCCCTACTTCCGATCATCTATCTTTTACATTGCTCTTTATTTAAATGTTGGGTTTCTGATATAAGAGAAACCATGTGATATTTAATCTTGAGTGTCTGATTTATTTCACTTAACATTAACATGGTCTCAAGGTACATCCATTTGCCATTGATTTCTAGTTTATTTTCTGTTATTTGTGTTTTTATTTCCATATATTTGGAATATTTTCTGCCATTATTTCTGTAAACAGTTTTTTCATGTTATTTGTGTTGTCTTCTGATTTTTTGATTACTTATAGTTAATCTTAGACTAGTTTTCTTTATGCCATCTGGCAGGTGCCAAAAAGAATTCAATGTTAATTATATAGTTAACTGCCGGGGAGATGGCTCATAGAATAAGCACTTACCTGGCAAGCGCAAGGGCCTGAGTTCAATCCCCAGTTCCACAAAAAACAACAACAAAAAAAGCATAATTATATAGTTAACTAACTAGAGATTAATAAACCTTAATTGTTTCATTATTAAATATATGGGAGTTGGAAATGGGAGAATATAAGTAAGTTGGAAAATTTGAAAACTTAAATTATAGGAGATG
>NW_004526117.1:0-501 GCF_000260255.1 Octodon degus
AAGTTTATAACTACTATTTTATTATAATTTTTCTACTCACTTGTCTGTTTTCCTCATTTCTTAAGGCTTTAGAGATTGATTCAATATAATTTATTAATTTATTTAGTTGTACCATGGATTGAACTCAGGACCTTGTACTTGCCAGGCAAGCACTTATTCCACTGAGCTACTTCTCCAGCCCATATATTTTAGAATTCTATTATAATGTTATTTGGTTTTTAGGTCAAGATTTTTATCCATTTTGTTTTTTACTCTAAGAGTATAATGTATATCCTTAAAGTGTTAGTCTACTTACTAATATTGTACCACTTCACCAAAAATAAAAAGTCTGTATTCATCTCTGCTATCCTTCATGCTAGTTGGTAAATATATCTATATATCCTGAACTGTACCTATGGAAGAACAAAATTAAATAGCACCTCATTCCACATTAGAAAGAAAAAAAAAAGGACCAAGTGTGTAAGAAACTAGACTAATTAAAGGACTGAAAGAAGAGAAAAG
>NW_004526117.1:3417-4443 GCF_000260255.1 Octodon degus
TAATCTTGTACCAGATGTGAAAGTAAAAGATTTCGGGTTTTCCCCATTTAGAATTATACTAGCTGTTGGGTTGTCATAGATGGCTTTTATCAAACTGAAGTAGAGGCTTTCTATTCCAATTTTCTGTAGGACTTTGAACATGAATGAGTGTTGGACTTTGTCAAAAGCCTTTTCTGCATCAATTGAGATGATCATGTGGTTTTAGTTTTTGCTTTATTGTTGTAGTGTATTACATTTACAGATTTTTGAATCTTGAACCATCCTTGAATCCCTGGGATGAATCCTACCAGATCATGGTGTATGATCTTCTTGATGATTTGCTGTATTCTATTTGCTAGGATTTTTGCATCTATGTTCATGAGGGAGATTAGCCTATAGTTCTCTTTTTCAGTTGTGTCTTTCCCTGGTTTTGGTATGAGTATAACACTTGCCTCCAGGAACGATTTTGGGAGAATGGTTTCCTTTTCAATTTCACGGAAGAGTTTGAGGAGTATAGGGATTAAATTTTCTGTAAATCCCTTGTAGAATTCAGCTGTGAATCCATCCCGACCTGGACTTTTCTTTTTAACGGCTTTTTATTTCATTTCGTATTTAATTGGCTTTATTGGTTTTTTGGGAGTGGTTATATCATCTTGATTCAATTTTCATAATTTGTACCTTTCTAGGAATCTGTCCCTTTGTCTGTGTCTTCTGTTCTTGAGTGTAAAGATTCTCAAAGTACCTATTTGATTCTTCTGGGTTTCCACTGGGTCTGTGGTGATTAAACCCTTTTTATTCCTTATTGCTTGTATTTGAATTTCTTCTTCTTTTGATGAGGTTAGCTAGGGCCTTATCAATTTTATTTAATCTTTCAAAGAACCAGCTTTTTCTTTCGTTAAGTCTTGAACTGTTTTATTCATTTCAATTGAATTAATTTCTGCTCTAATCTTTATGATTTCTTCCCATCTTTGGGCTCTGGGTTTGGTTTGCTTTTCCTTTTCTAGATATTGCAGGTGCAGCATTAGGGTGTTTATTTGTTCCTGTTCT
>NW_004526117.1:5595-8122 GCF_000260255.1 Octodon degus
TGGGCTAGAATTTGTTTTCATAGAGGACTTGAAGTACTCTGCTCCATACTCTTCTTGCCTTCATGGTTTCTGAAGAGAAGTCGGCCATAATTCTGATGGGTTTTCCTTTGAATGTGATCTGCTTCTTTTCTCTAGCGGCTTTCAGTATATTATTCTTGTACTGGATTTCTGGGATCTTGATTATTATATATCTTGGTGTGTTTTCAATTGGGTTGAAGTTATTTGGTGTTCTTTATGCTTCAGTTACCTGAATATCATATTGTTTCCTCATATTTGGGCCGTTTTGTGCTATTACTTCTGCCCACATTCTTTTTATATCATTTGTAGTGACTCCTTCTTTCTCATTGATGCCTATTAGTCTCACATTGATCATCTTTGCATCATCTTGAAGGTGATGAATTATTTTTTCCTGCATCCTAGCTGTTTCTATGAGATTTTTTCTTTCCTTTTCAGTAGCTGCACCCCTGTCTTTAAGATCTGAAACTCTATCTTCACTTTCACTCAAATGATTTTGCAGGCTTGTGATTGAGATTTTAAGTTCGTCTGTATCTCTTTGACTCTGCTTCATGCGACCTATTTCTGTCCTGTATTTCTCTTTCAAAGAATCTGTCATTTTCCTAATCTCCTCTATTCTTTCTATCAATGTCTTCTTTACAAGCAGTTATTAATTCTTTTACTGCAGAGTTTTTTCAAGTTGTGTTTCCTCCACATGTTTCTGCATTTGATTCTTTATTAAAGACGCTATTAATTCAGAGATCTCTTTTTTATTTCAGAAATTAATTCTCTCTGAGTTCCTCTATACCTTTCTACAGTTGTTTCTTTATTTCTGAGGATATTAATTTATACATTTCAGCTGAGCTAGTGTCCTCTGCACTTGTTCTGAGTGGGCTCAAGGCCTGACATTTCATTTTGCTCTTTCTCTTTGTCATTTCATATAGCACTGTCCTCTGACCTTTGCTTTAGTGCTTTGGTGCAGTTATAACCTCGTTGGCATATTGTTTGAGTTTATCCAGTTATGCCTGGCTTAGGTTTGGCTGTTGTGTTTAGCTGCTTCCTATTGTAGCCCTTGGAAGTGAACCTGTTGTGCACCTCTGTTGTGCCCTGGCCCAGGGAGTACAGGGCAGTATGGAAGCTCTCCAACACACTCACTGGGCTTAGGCTGGGCTGGATCTGGGGTTTCCCAAAGCATGGAAGAAGGTGTCACTCACTTTGCAGGTTTGGGGGCGGGGGCTCTAAAGTGGTGGAGGAGTCCCAAGCACACAGCAGATGGTCTCCCTCACACAGTGTGCCTGGGTTTTGGTCCAGAGCGGTCTCGCAGGCACAAGGAAGCAGGAAGCTCTCCCACACACTAGCCAGGCCTGGGATGGGCTGGATCTCTGAACAACATAGTTGATGATGAAAATGTGTAATGTAACAACCACTTTTAAATTTTTATTCTTGTTTTGAAACTGCATCAAATACACTGTTGCATGTTACTGTTTTTGTCTTTGTTCCTGCTTTATGATTATACTCTTAGAATTAAATCAAATTAAATGTTAAAACTTGTTGCTTGTCTATTGCTGCTGCTTTGAATTTTTATACCTTGTCTCTCACACATTTTTGTTGTTGTTCAAATTATCAAATTAAGTTGAGAGCATGTGAAAATTATGTTTCTCAGATGGAATGTTTTTCTTTTGCAAGAAAGATCCTATATTTCTATTTTGTATTTGTCAATTTTAGCTTAATAATTGCTTTAATTTGTTGATGCCCCTTGTTTGACCTCTTTGATTTGTTACAAAACAAAGATGGGAAAAGTAATGTTAGAGAATTCTCTAGTGGTCTTTGACACTAACATGTAGATTTATGAAATGTAGGTGATTAGGTAGATAATTAAAATGGTGTATGAAATCTAGTTTACATTTAGGAAATGTAGATGCCTATTAATAGATCTTGGAACTTCAACTGCCCGGTAAAAGGCAATAGGCCTGCATCTGTTCTTAAGAGTTGGAGAACAGAGTGCTGGTGGGATAGCTCAGCAGACTAAGTGCCTGTTTAGGGAAGTGCAGGGCCTGGGGTTTAATCCCTGGTACTGCATGGCACTGGTGAAGAGTCTAGGTGTGGTGGTGCATGCCTGTAATCCCAGCACTGGGGAAGCCAAAAACAGGAGAATCCCTATGACACCTTGTACCAAATACATAAAAATAAAATGAATATTTTCTAACACTAAAAATAGAGAAATTATCTTAGCAGAGGGATACACACACCATCTCTGGGGCAGATGAGATATCAGAATTTTCTCTGTTCAAGAGAGCACACATGAAAGCCATGCCCTGGCTTATGTGTTCTGGGAAGAGTATCCCAGGCACAGGAAACTGAACCTGAGACCCCATGGAAAGAGCCAACTTCTGGTGAGACCAGAAGGAACTATATCCCCAAGCAGCATATTTAAAAACCAAAGCACTCCCAAATATGAGGAAACAATCTGACATTCGGGTAACTGAAGCATATAGAACGCCAAAGAACCTCAACCCAATGAAAAACACATTGA
>NW_004526118.1:0-6849 GCF_000260255.1 Octodon degus
GCTCAGTGGAATAAGCGCTTCCCTGCCAAGCGCAAGGGCCTGAGTTCAATCCCTGGTTCCGGCAAAAAATAAATAAATAAATAAATAGTATATTAGAAAATGGAAAGATATCTCTGCTTTTGGGTAAAAAGA
The DNA here is from genome assembly GCF_000260255.1 of Octodon degus. Taxonomy (NCBI): domain Eukaryota; kingdom Metazoa; phylum Chordata; class Mammalia; order Rodentia; family Octodontidae; genus Octodon; species Octodon degus. The sequence goes on from NW_004526118.1 coordinate 133, forward strand.
AACAGAATGGCCATGCTTTCAAATTGTTACAGGGATTTAATGTAATTCTGATCAAAATCACAATAACATATCTCAGAGTATTAGGGAAAATAATGTTAAGATGTACTTGAAAAAGAAGAGGAAAGGCAATTCAGGACAACAAATTCAAGAAGGGGTCCTCAAAATTCATGACTTGAAGGGCCAGCCAAGCAGCTCATTGGTTAAAGCAACTGCAGACAGGCTCAGGGGCCAAGTATATGATTCCTGGGCCTCCTGTGCCAGCCCCCACACCCCCAGAGGCTCACTGAGACAGCAATTGAGACTAAGCATGGTGGCACACACCTGTAATCCCAGCTCTTGGGAGACTGTAAACAGGTGGATCACTATACATCTGATCTAGTAGTGAGACCCTGAACAACCTGTAGACACTTCCCTAAAATTAAAAAAAAAAAAAAAGAATTCACAACTTTAAGTTATATAACATTTTGTGATGAAAATAGTATGGTACTAGTAACAAAACAGCCATAAAGATTAGTGGACCAGATTAGAAGATGAATAAATAACCCTCTGGCATAATGAGGTGCCTTATGTTTGATCAAACTGTCAAATGCATTCACTGGAAGAAAGATAGCCAGTTTAATAAATATTGTGGGAAATACTGGCTCTGCATATGCCAAAGATTATATTTGGATCCATATTTTTCATTATGCACTAAACTAAATTTGAAATGCATCAAAGTTCTAAATAACAACACAGAAACATGATGTCTGTCGAAAACAGAATAGGTAAAACTCTTGATACTCTGTATTTCTGTAGGAAAAGATTTTATCAATGAAACACTGATCATACAGGAACTATCAGAAGGAATCAGCTACTGAAATCACACCCTGTTAGAAAGCTTTAGCACAGCAAAAGAAATTGCCAACAAAATAAGGAAACAACCCACAATGTGGGGAAAGAGTGTTTTTCAGCTTTTCCTCAGACAATGCATTAGTGTTGAAAACATATAAAGAACTGATGAAAATTAAATCTCCCATACTTAAAGCTCAAATCAAAAAATTGGCATCTTTTTTCCAGCACAATTTGTTAAAGAGGCTATCTTTCTTCCAGTGAGTATGTTTGGCCCCTTTGTCAAAGACAAGGTAGCTGAGTGTTTTCATAGGGGCTTCAGCGTCTTCTAATCTATTCCATTGATCCTCAGGTCTATTTTGTTGCCAGTACTGTGCTGATTTTATAACAGTAGCCTTGTAGTATAATTTCAAGTCATGAATTGCAATACCTCCTTCCTGTCTTTATTACTAAGGATTGCCTTTGCTATTCTAGGTCTTTTCTGGTTCCAAATAAATTTTAGGAATGATTTATCTAGCTCTGTGAGGTATGTTGGTGGTAGTCTGATAGGCATTGCATTAAATCTGTACAGCAATTTTGGGAGTATGACCATCTTCACAATGTTGGTTCTTCCTATCCAGGAGCATGGGATATCTTTCCATTTTCTGAAATCCTCTAGGATCTCTTTTTTAAGAGTACTGTAATTTTCCTTGAAATGATCTTTGACTTCTTTAGTTAGATTAATTCCAAAGTATTTCATTTTCCTCGGTGCTATTATAAAAGGTATTGTTTCTATAATTTCCCTCTCAGTGTGTTTATTGTCTGTGTAGAGGAATGCTATTGACTTTTGGGTATTGACTTTATAACATGCTATGCTACTGAATTTCTGTATGAATTCTAGTAGCTTCTTGGTGGATATTTTTGGGTCTTCCAAATAAAGAATCATGTCATGTGCAAATAATGATAATTTAACTTCTTCTTTACCTATTCATATTCCTTTTATTTCTTTCTCTTGTCTAATGGCTCTAGCTAATGATTCCAGAACTATATTGAATAAGAGTTGTGATAGAGGACATCCTTGTCTTGTACCAGAATTAAGAGTAAAAGATTTCAGTTTTTCCCCATTTAGGATTATGTTAGCCATTGGGTTTTCATAAATGGCTTTTACCAGATTGATGTAGAGGCCATCTATTCCAATTTTCTGTAGGACTTTGAACATGAATGAGTGTTGGACTTTGTCAAAAGCCTTTTCTGCATCAATGGAGTTGATTATGTGGTTTTTAGTTTTTGCTCTATTGATATAGTGTATTACATTTATAGATTTTTCAAATATTGAACCATCCCTGCATCCCTGGGATGAATTCTACCTGGTCATGGTGTATGATCTTCTTGATGATTTCTTGTATTCTATTTGTTAGGATTTTATGAGGATTTTTGCCAAAGAGGAAAGTGATCGATGATGTAGAGTGTGCCTAAAGTGAGTCACATGGAGAGAAAACATTCTCTCAAGCTTTCACAGAGAGCACATTGGCCAAGCAATGGCTGTGACTCATCCACATGGCTGACACTGACAAAGATTCTACAATCTGAGGTACAGGATCTCAGGATAAATCCTGAGGGGATTTCACTGACCTTATCAGATTCAAAAGCTGTAACTCTTCTTGCATAGGTCTGGCTTTATCTTGGTCTTGGCCATCTGGCAGGAAAGTATAAAAACAAAGTATAAGAAGTAAGGCCATGCTGTTACGTTGAACTGTAGGGGACTCAGGTCAACGATTTCTGACATTGACAGTGAAGCGGAAGACCCAATATTATTATGGACTACTGGACTCTTAGAATATTTTGCTGAGTTCACACACCTATAATATTCAAGTGATGGAACTAAGCAAAAAATAAGATACAGATGAATGTTCATTTTGTATCTCTGTATTCAAAATGGTTAGTATAGATATATAGTTACGATATAAATTTATAGTTAAGAGATAGATACATTCTCTTAATAAATGGCGGGATTTGCTCTGATGGTGTTTGTAAATAGGATATCATATCCACATCTTGTACAGCAATTAACCACTAGGAAGAATGCATGCAATGTGTTAATTATTGAAACTGCCCTACCAATTTGGTTTGAAACTGTCTCATTGCTATTTGTTTCTCAATAAAATTATGGAAAAATATTGGCATCTGAGAAGAAAGCGCACTTCTCATAGGAAGAAATCCAATCAGCCAATAAATACACAAAAAATTTAGACATCAGTTGTCATCTAAGAGATGCAGATTAAATCCGCACTGAGATGTCATCTTAACCTAGGAAAAATGACTATTTTCAAGAAATTAACCAATAACAAATACTAGAGCAGCTGTGCAGAGATAAAACAGATTTTTCATTGTTTCTGGGAATGTGCACACTAGCACACAGGAGGTGGAAATCAGTGTTGTTGAATGGTTTCATGTTCCTTAGAACAATGGTCCACTATTAACAATGCCATAATTCATTCTTCCTCCTACTCTGGCCCTACAGACTGAAGATTTCATGTTTTATGCTTCATGGCCATCAAAGGGCTTCCAACATCTGAATCTTCCTCAGGTCTTGGGTTTCCATAGCTCTCTCTCTCTCTCTCTCTCTCTTCTGGATGCAGCTAAGGATGAGCTCTGAGAGACTTTCTTCATCTGAACCTCCCACCTGACTGCTACCTGCTCCTGCACTTGCTATGGAACCCTCATTTTTCTCCATTAGGTGCACCAGTCTGTAAGCTCATGGCTTCTCCTCAGACTTGTGGCTCACAACACACTGGTGACTGTGCTGAATCTACTTGTCTACAGCACAAGCAATGAATTCATAAAGGGAGTCATCTGGACGGCAGTCCCTATCAAAAGCTTTCTTCACTCAAACAACAAATACTCTTCCAGTCATTTTTGTGATTTGCTTTATACCTTGAATTAGCAGTTTTTACAGTTTTCTTTAAATATTGGGATATAACTTATTCCAACTTCTAATAAGATAATTTATATGCATTATAAATATTAAAAGGAATAGAGTTAAAATCACTACTCATCCTCTACTCTTCCTCTCTCCCCTCTTATGGCAAACAATATATAGTCAAGTGTTTTAAATAAAGAGCTAGTATGTTTCTTTCTACAATGTAGAAAGGACAAAATATCTTTAACACACTAGAAATTAGGACAACTTGCCTGTCCTGGTCTGCCAGAAATGGATTTCTTTCTGGAGGCCATGGTATCTATCATATTTTCATTCCAAATACAACACAAAATTGTGCGGCTTGAACATGTACATTGAAGTATGTGTGCATTTGAAATTTAAACACATTAGACAATGTTTGTTTTGTATTTCATCTGATCCTTTATATTCAGTATTTTGTTTAAAGCTTTAATTAAGCTATCAGGCAAATCAAATTTATTTTTAATTTCAGAAAAGTATTATATTGAATGAATATATTAAAGACACATAAAAGAATACACCAAAGCCTACTGGTAAATATTGCTAGCATTACCTTATATTGTCTACTTTACATCTCTATGAAAGACAGATATGAACAGTCTTCAGATATTCTGTTGATTTCTTAAATTCTACATCATAAATTCTAAAACTACAATAAAATTTGTGTCAAAGGCAGACTGTCTCTCTCACAGGAAGCATCATACAGTTAATCTTTGCATGCAGATTACCATGCACAGAGACATGCATGTTGGTGGAGTCAGCCTGTGAGGTGTTCACAATGGATTATAGCCCAATTTTTTCTTTAAATTTTCTATTTATTTATTTATCTTTGGTACCAGGGATTGAACTCAGGATCCTGCGCTTGCCAGGCAGGTGCTTATTCTACTGAGCTATCTTCCCAGCCCTGGTAGTCCAATTTTTGCACAGTTGCTGTGTCCTAAAGTCTTTAGTTTTTGTTGGTGGCTTGGAAATACTCTTGGGCTATTTTTTATATATGAGCTTTTTTAATCTTAAGACTCACATACTTGTGTGAGACTAATGTTATAGCTTTCTAATCTGCTGCTAATGTTGGTGACTCCTGCCCTGACCTCTAGATTACCTGGAAGAACATTGTTTCCCTCCTGTATTCATTACAATGATTTTTTTTTTTTTTGTGGAACCATGGATTGAACTCAGGACCTTGCGCTTGCCAGGCAAGCATTAATTCCACTGCACCATCTCTGCAGCCCCTACAAGGACCGTTTTGAGGATTCTTAGCACGTCCTCTGTCTAGCTTTGTATCACAGTCATAAAATGCCTTCGATGAGAGGACACTACCAAACTTTCTCCACATGGGTCTATTATTTTCCCTTCATATTTTTTGAACATCATGCTGTTTTCTCTCTTTAACTTCAAATTTTTATATACTGGCCATGTCCACATTTACGTGATTAATAGATAGCCTTAGAAACCAAAAAACAAAGAAGTTTTTAAAGCTAATATAATATAAGACATATTTTGGGCTGGGGAGATGGCTCAGTAGAATAAGCACTTCCCTGGCAAGCGCAAAGGCCTGAGTTCTATCTCCGGTTCCACAAAATAAATAAATAAATAAATAAAAAATAAATAAAGATAAAATAAAATGTATTGTTCATATATTTTCAGAGGAACCATTAAATATTATATTTTTTCTTTTTCTTTTCTTTTCTTTCTTTCTTTCTTTTTTTTTTTGAACCAGGGACTGAACTCAGGCCCTTGCACTTGCTAGACAAGCGCATATTATACCGAGCCATCTCCCAGGCCTGAATATTGTATCAGTACACAAATCCATAGTAACTTTTCAATTAAAGTCAGTATCTATGCCCAATTTTGCTTAATTAATTAAGCTTAAATTATTTACTCATTTATAACTGCTAAAATTTTTATTCTACTAAACTAAATCTTCAGATATTGTAATAGAAACAACTGACTTTGTTTACTTTAAAATATTACCTAGGTCAAACTACTTTTTTTTTTGTATTTTAGGGAAGTTCAGGGTCTCACTACTAGATCATACTCAGTGATCCACCTGTTTACAGCCTCCCAAGAGCTGGGATTATAGGCATGTGCCACCAAGCCCAGTCTCAAGTGCCACCTCAGTGTGCCCTGGGGGTGGGGGCGGCACCACAGGCCCGGGGTTTGAATCCCAGGCCCCTGTGCCTGCTTCCAGGCACTTTAATCCACTCAGCTATTTGGCTGGCCCTTCAAATTACTTTTTTGGAAATTTGGTGAATTATTCTACTTTTCAGGTTATCTACAAAGTTAGTTTATATAAATACATTAATCTGCTAAGATAAAATATCTGTGGTGAAGTCTCTTCATTATAACGTATCAGATGTGTAAAACAGTAATATACAATTTTACTGATATACAATTTTGCATGCAGATGGAAAATCTGCAAGCAAATAAAATCATATAAGAAATCTACCTGCCTTATAAAGCTCAGAATCTGCTGAAGTTGAATTGTATTGGGCCTTAGAAATAATATTCTTTTATCAAGGTTTTTACAAAAAACCTTTTAAATGTTTTAAAAATGTGTGAATTCCTCCATAGTTTTGGTGTTTGTGTCAATGTGGTTGTGCGTTAATTATTTACTATTTATTGTGAATTTTCTTTTTTTGATATTTAAAACCTCTGCAATTAGTTTATTAGTATCATCCAGGACTCAGATGTTCAGTATGCCTCCTGAAATTACATAAACAAATGCAAATGGAAAGAACTCAAGTTAAAATTATATAACAAAACAGCACTCCATCACAAAAGCGTGTAAAATCACAAGAACCCTATTTTAAAACACTGGCACTTTAAGAGTGATAATCTCAAAGCCCACAAAATAGCCAAATTTTTCCTTAAACTGCTAAGCAGACAAACATGACTCTTAATAGTTTTGTAGAGGAAAACTCAAATAAATTGGGTAATCCATACTTAAGATG
>NW_004526118.1:6949-8148 GCF_000260255.1 Octodon degus
ACAAACATGACTCTTAATAGTTTTGTAGAGGAAAACTCAAATAAATTGGGTAATCCATACTTAAGATGTGAAACTTTTCTTCTAAATGGGAGACCTTAATACAGAAAATCTATCCTTTTCTAATTTGTGGCCTAACTTTAAAACTTTTACGAGTCAAGTTTCCTGAGCAGTCCATATTTAGATAAATGGGTAAAGGCATAAACACCAACACTTTCGCTGCCTTTACTGTGAATGCTAACCAAAAATTGGAGTCCTGTATTTTAAGCTCACGCTTTTGGGGATATATTCCTGGGCCTCCTTTAATGTGGGAACTGCACAATATAACTGCCATTACATGGTAATGGGAGTTAAGAGTCCTCATGTAAAGATCAGAACGTTATTTTTTTCTATCAGTCCTTCAAGTACAGACTTTCAGATTGCTTGATTCTAATAACCTCATGTCATCTATTGTGAATCTTCTTGATATTGTTTCAGATTCATTTCATTTGGTAAACACAGCATGTATTTCCTTTATATTTTATAAAGAGTCTTTGATGATTGCACAATATAGCAACAAAGGATACTGTTACTATGCTGTTAGAGACCTTATGCTGGTATCGATTATTTAATAAAATGAAAGAGACAGTTGTATACTACACTAAGGCAATAGAAAGCACTTCCATCAATGACATGACTAAAGTAGCTCAATCATATGGGACCTTCTTGGGTTGCAAAGACTAAACTAACTTGACCAATGAATCTTCAGGCTACATTTTGTGTCTTCCTCCTCATTTGGATCAGTTGGCTCCTGGTGTCCATTCAAAGCAGATCCTGGCTAGGGTTTATCACCACTAAAGACGTAGGCTGAGTCTTGGGATTGAACCTGGTAACATTTTGTGAACACAAGTAAATGACAAGACTGCATGTGCCCATGGGGTTGAAAGATGTGCTGCCTCTTGTAGAACTGCAGGTACTCATCAGCAGTCATGGATGAGTGGACAATGAAACTCAACGAACTGAAAGACTAAGTAAGAACCAAACTGTACAATAAATAGTAAGAACTTGGAAGAAATTGCTCAAAAGCAATGTGAAACTAGGGCCGGGGAAGGGAGAAAGGAGGGAAACCGAAAAAAAAGAAGAAGAAGAAGAAGAAGAAGAAGAAGAAGAAGAAGAAGAAGAAGAAGAAGAAGAAGAAGAAGAAGAAGAAGAAGAAGAAGAAG
>NW_004526119.1:0-7791 GCF_000260255.1 Octodon degus
TATATATATATATGGTCTTGGTTACTTTGCTCTTGCTAAGACAAAATACCTGTGGCCCAGAATTAAGGGAGAAAAGGTTTATTTAGCTCACAGTTAGTGGTGGTTTCAGTCCGTAGGTGCTCAGTTGACGCCGAGGCAGGGTGGCATGCAGCAGAGGGCAGCAATTCACAGCACAAAGACTGCAAAAGTAGTGAGAACAAAAAGGGAGGCGCAACCAGAGCAAGGCTCTTTCGCTCCCTTGTGTTGTAGGCAGCCTGCCGTCCCAGAGTGGGTGTAGCACTCACACCCATAATCCCAGCACTGGGCCATGAACCAATCAAAAGCTAGAAGCCCGCCTGATGGCCACAGGAGGCCTTGGTGGACACATAGACACAAACCACAGCAGTCAGTAAACTACATTTCTATGCTCATTAATATTTACAGCAACCACATTAAATAAGTATCATTGTCACCCTTTTACAGATGGGAACACTGTGGTTCAAAGAAGCTCAGTGACTTAAAAGTACTGTGTTTCAGGGCCACCATTCAAATCTAGGTCCAGGGGCTGGAGAGATGGCTCAGTGGTCTAAAGCACCTACTTGAAACAAGTTTGGCAAAGCACAGGGACCGCGGTTCAATCCTCCAGCACCACATGCCAGCCAGCCCCGCCCCCTGGTGGGCTGAGCTGGCCACACACACACACACACACAATAAATAAATGTAATAAATATAAATAAATAAATAATTAAAAAAAAAAAAAAACAAATCTAGGTCCAGCCGTTTCCAGAGCTTATGCTTCTGTATGCTGTGCTACGCCGTTATACAAACTCAAAGGAAGAAACAGGTGGAAGACCTACGGTAACACATGGCAAGGAAGTAAGTTGCTATCCTTGTGTAGCAAGGAGTCTGTCGGAAATGAGATTTCGCATAAATCTCTCTAGAGAGAAGTGAAAGGAAGCAATATTTATTTTTGATGAACTCAGATACGTGACTCATCCTACAGCTGTGGTGCTCACTTTAGCAAGCTGAGGCTTAGGCCAGGCATGGGGCACACACCTATAATCCCAACACGTGGGAAGCTAAGAAAGGAGGATGGTAAATTTAATACCAGCCTGGGCTATGTACTGAGTTCCAGATCTGTCTGAACACATAGTGAGATTCTGCTGAAAAGAAAAAGAAAATTGTTGATACTTAGTAGTTAAATTTGTTGTTTAGGTTTTCTCCCTCCCCTACAGCAAAAACCAGTTTTATTAAAAACAGCCCAATTGGGCCTGGGGAGATGGCTCAGTAGAATAAGTGCTTGCCTGGCAAGCACAAGGGCCTGAGTTTTTTTTTTGTTTTGTTTTGTTTTGTTTTGTTTTGTTTTTTGTGGAACTGGGGATTGAACTCAGATCCTTGGGTTTGTCAATCAAGCGCTTATCCTACTGAGCCATCTCCCCAGCCCCTAGGGCCTGAGTTTAATCTCCGGTTCCACCAAAAAAAAAAAAAAAAAATAGCCAGAGTTACTGCTGACACCAGTTTGGTCAAAATTTTTTATCTTCCTACCTGAATGCCTCAACTTAGTTTCAAACTATAATCAGAAAAATAGATTTTGTCTTCCCATATTACAGTGAAAGAGGAATCAATATTTGTTTACTACTTGCATGAACTAGGTTACATTTACTTTAAGAGTTGCTTTGTCAATTCCCGGTTCCGCCAAAAAAAAAAAAAAAAGAGTTGCTTTGTATTTAACATTATTAATATTATGTGACTTGGTTTTGTGGTCATGCAAATAGCAATTATAAGCTATAGGCTTTCAGCAAATTTGTTGAACTGACTGTGTCAGTTTACAAGGGCTGGAGCAGAAGTTGAGATACTCAGTATATCTGATACATATGAATATGATCAGGGGCTATATAAAAATCTACTATAGATTACAATAATCAAAATAGCATGGCACAAGGCCATGGGGATAGCCCAGCAGTGTAAGCACATAAGGACCCCAGGTACCGCATGACATGCTGGATGTGGTGGTACGCCTGCTGATCACTATGAATCTGATCTACTAATGAGACCCTGAACATCCTGTAGACCCTTCCCTAAAATAAAAATAAATAAATAAAGTATGAGGTGGGGGCAGTGCTTTGGGGATGTAGCTCAGTGGTAGAGCATTTGCCTAGCATGTACTAGGCCCTGCATTTAAGGAGTGAATGAATGAGTTAAAATTGCTGATTTCAGCGAGTGCATTGGTCCAGCTCTGTCGTAGCGCCACAAGACTGAGCGAAAAGGCCGGGCGTGGTAGTGCAGCACTCCCCAGCGCTTGGAAGGCTGAGGCAGGAGAGCCCTCATGGGTTTGGGGCCAGCCTAAGCTACATAGTGAATTCAAGCCTAGCTTGAACTATATAATGAGGCTCTGTCTTGAACTAAATATATAAATAAATAAACCAAATAGTAACTGAGCAAAAAAGACTGAATTTTATTGTAACCTATTGTCCTCAGTATCTGTCCCACAACAGCCACACTCACAAACTTTTATGTGTGCTTGGTCAGGGAGAATTTTGGAAGAGAGAGATTGCTCTAACAATGTAGCTAACCTTATTCTATCAGCATGTCTTTTTGGAACTAAGTTAAACTTTTCAGCAGTGGGTTTCCTTTTGAACACGTGTTTAATTCCCTTTCTTGCCTTTGGTTATAACTGATAAGTTTTCAGCGGTGCTGTGGCAGAGAAGCAGGCAGAAGGAAAAAGGGAAAGGGACTTTATTATAAAGGGAAAGGGGCTTCACTATCTTAGAGGACATAGAGAGAATTTGGGAAGACAAGGAATTCTCTGGATTGGAACAAAGGGAGGCTGAGGCTCTGATGGCCTTTTGCCATGGTTGGGGCTTGAGGGGGATGTTTAGACACACCTGAGGAGATGACTGGGGCCTTCCCTGAGGTGGCGGGAAAGGTGAGAGGAAATTGCTCCCTGGGCTGAGTTGAAGGGGGGAGGTGGTCTCTGGGAAGATAAGCTCTTGTTTTGAGGGCTTCAGCCATATTGGATGACCACTGTAATAACTCAGCAATTCATACTAGGGCCAGAACCTATCAATAACAACTACTTTCAAGGGACTGGGGAGATGGCTCAGTGGAATAAGCGCTTCCCTGAAAAGCGCAAGGGCCTGAGTTCAATCCCCGGATCTGCCAATAAATAAATAAATAAATAACAACTACTTTCAGAGATATAGTATCCGAGTGACTCAGATGAAAAGAAACTGAAGAAAAACAGGAAATATAATTATGATAATAAGATTCAAAGACACATTCATAAATGATGAGTCTACTTAGTAACAAACCAGTCTCTTTGCTGAACACGTTTCTCCAAAAAGTGCTACTTAACTATCAGGTTCATCTGGAATATAACACAATGTTTTGCTTTCGCCTGGTTTGTTCTTACATGGCTAAAGCATTAATGAGTGGTCTACTTTCTTCTCCTGTTTTACATCAAAAAAAGAAAAAAATTGGGGGTGAGAAATGCTGAAATAATTCCACTCAGATGGTTGAAGCAATAGAGTTGGATAAAATTAAACTTACCTTAAGATAACTTGGCAGTGACATCGTATGGGTGCTTTAATATTGCTATGAAACATTCTTTGTGGGACAGAGTGGCCTAGGGTGTTTATTACAAATGGACCTTGGACAAGCGATTTAACCTTTCTATGCTTTATTTATCTGTAAAATGGGGCCATAGACGTGCTTGCTTCAGAAGAATGCAAAATGAGAAGAATGTGATGAGGGCTCAGAAAAACATAATTAAAGTCCTTGGCAAAGTGCCGAGCGTGGGGCAAGGAATACACGTGTGGGCCAGCTGTTATCCTCGATGCTGTCTCCGTCCTGATATCACCAGTAGGACAGAGGAAATGTGTCCAAAAAGTTATCTGCCAGCAACCTATGGGTAAAGCTTCCTCTTTTGCCCCACTGAAGCCTATAACCAGGACTCTTAGAAGACAAAACAGGTTATTTAGCAAGGCTTTGTCTCAAAATAAAAGATGCCTGAAGCTGTAGCTCAGGGTGAAAACCTGAGCCGTAGCTTCAGTTTCCCAGTGCTGGAGAGGTGAGGGAGGAAGGCACGATGGTTAGATAGAAATAGGCAATCGGACAGGGCCAGGCCCTCAAAGGAGATAACAAAGAAGACAAGATACCTTACAACAGTAAGAGGAATGGATGCTCCTGCTGTGGGCCAGAACTAGAGACCAAAGATCCAGCAAATGCTCACCTCCCTAAAGATAAGCATCTGGGATTGATCATCATCTTGAGGAAGCCAGGAAGAGTCACTAATCCAACTGCTACTGGCTAGCTACTGGACAAAGTCCTGTTCTACATTCGTGCCTGCTTGCTACATGACTAGCTTCCCCATTTGGTCATGGACTTAATCAATTTTACCTGAGCAATGGTGCTTGTAATCTCATTGGTTGGCCATAGTTTTGTCCCACCTCATGCCCACCTAAGAGAGTTCCCACATTCTCCACCTTAGACCCGCATGGTTTTACTCTATAAAAGTCCCTGGAAGAGACAGCTTCCTGAGGACCACCCCTTCGGGGCTACCCTCTTGTCCCTCTCTTGGACAGGAGCTTTCTTTGCCCCCAAAATATATTCTGTTCATAACCTCTGTTTGTTCCTAAAATTCATTCTTTGGTTTTAGAGAACATGAACTCGTCTCAGGTCAGGAGTTTCATTTCTCCCCTATATCATAACCAAGACCCCTGAAAAATCCCCAACGTCCCCAACCAAGGTGCAAGAGCAGCACAGACTCCTCGGTGCTTATTAGAAGTTCACACACATGGACTGCATCTCTTGCATCCAGTGACAACAGAATGAATTATGGGGAAGGCCGTGCACAGCAATACAACCGCTATGACGGGCACCATCGTCAAGCACGCTCTGAAAGACCCAACGGGAATCCTTCACACCAACTGCTTCCTGGCTCAAGCCTTGTCCCTTTTCTGCCAGCACAAGCCTGGCTGCTCCAAGTGCACCTTCCTCCTTTATCTGCTTTTTTTTTTTTTTTTCCCGGTACTGGGGATTGAACTCAGGCAAGCGCTTATTCTACTGAGCTATCTTCCCAGCCCCCTTTCCATTTTTAAACTTCATTAAACTTAGCTCTTTTTCCCTTGTCACTGTGTGCCATGTCCAGTTCTCATTCACTGCACACAAGAATCTGGAAACCTGACCCAGGACCTCACGGAACCACTATCACAGCAAGGTCCTAAGGGAGGCAGGATAGACAAAATAAATCTAGGTAGAAAGGAAACAGAGACATTAAGATTTTAAAAAATTGTTCTTTAAAGAAAAACTATAGAGGCCGGGGAGATAGCTCAGCAGATTAAGTGCTTGCCTGGCAAGCGCAGGGTCCTGAGTTCAAATCCCAGTTCCGCAAAAACAACAACAAAACTATGGAGGATAACACAAACCAGCTTATTTCCTGTTTTTTCTTCTCCCAAAAAGACAAACGTGGGCAATTCCCTTTCAACTGCAAATGGATCTGCCGGTTCTCTTCTACTTTAATTGCAAATGAACCTCTTTCACCCAGGAAGGGACCACCCTTTGGGGGGTTTCCCTTAGGAATAAACCATTACCTCACTGGGGGAAGCCACTAAAACCAAAACTGTAAATTACCAAATTCCACAGATTTCCACCCTTCAAAACACATGAAAGCTCCCCTGCTTCCAAATATGCTGCACCTCTGAGCACCTGTGTTCCCCCTTGAGTCTGTCCCTTATCTGTCTTTAAAAGTCCTTGTCAGGCCTCTTTTACTGATGCATCCTGAAATATTTTTCCATGACAGTGTTGTAGGCAGCTGAGTTAGATAAAAACATCGTAAGTAGTCAATCAAGGTTAGGTCTTCAAGGGACCCAGTAAGAAAGACAAGATGCCTAGCAAAGGTGGGAGAGACAGACATTCCTGCTGTGGGCCAGACCTCAAGACAAAAGACTAAACAAATGCAGCCACATACCTCCCTAGGGTTGGGCATCAGGGATTGATATTATAAACAGGTATCAATCACCTTGAAAAAATTAGGGAGAGCCACTAACCCAAGCCCCTCCAGGATAACCCCCTGTTCTGTACGCATGTCCACTTGCTACGTGACTTGCTTCCGCATTTGATCCTGATTTGATCCATTTTACCTGAGCAATTGTGCTTGTAATCTATCTTATTGGTTGACCAGAGTTCTGTCCCACCTCATGCCCACCTAACTAGTTCCCGTGTTTCCCACCTTGGACCCGCCTCACCTTGTGGATTTGCTCTATAATAATCCTGAGAAAAGGCAGAGTCCTGGGCAACCCATTGGGTTCCCCCTTCTGTCCCTCTCGGACAGAAGCTTTCTTTCCCTCAATAAATACTCTGCTCTTAACCTTCATATTTGCTAAGATTCATTCTTTGGTTTTAGAGAACACACCTCATCCCAGGTACCTTTCAGGTTACGTTTCTTTTCCCTATATTAAGAGGAGTCAGCAAAACTGCAAGCTTAAGTTAAAGGGCTGAGTTAAACTCCTTATTTCAGCCTCGAGACCCTCAGAGCAAGCCAGGTGACACTAAGGACGCTATCGGGGAACAGCAGAAGTCCACTGGCTGGGATTCCGGAATGGGGCAGGTAAACTGCTGAAGTGAGCAGGGAGAGACGCATTCTGGGAAGTCTGGGAACTTTAACAAAGGGACAGTGAAGGTGGGAGGTGTTGAGCATTCTTCCTCTGCCTTTCTGCTCACCCTTAGGTGGGACAGACTAGAGAAGGAAGTGGCTGCCAGCTTTTCTCCCTCCTGTCAGAGTGATCATTTTAAAATGTAATGTTTTAAAAGCTCCTCTTAGGGATGGCCAAATAGCTCAACAGATTAAAGTTCCTACAAGCAAGCGCAAGGGCTTGGGGTTCAACCCCCAGTTCTGCCGGTGCAGTGCCGGCCCCACTGGCCCCACCCCCAGGGCGCAAGGAGACAGATTGAGACTGGGAGTGGTGGCACATGCCTGTAATCCCAGCACTTGGGAGGCTGTAAACAGGAGAATCACTACAACTCCAATGTAGTAGTGAGACCCTGAACATCTTGTAGACCCTTCCCTAAAATACAAAAATAAATAAATAAGAGTGCCTCCTTTTAACTCCTCAATGCCCTCCCACTTCACCCAGGACCTCCCATCAGTATTCTGGAGTGAGTGAACAACACTTCCTGGGAGGACAAGTTACAACCTGGGATTTTCTTCTTATTTTTCCTGGAAGCCCAGTCGTATCCTCCTGCAGGCCTATTCCTGTCCTCACAGGAACTGCATCCCCTCAGGACAAGGCTACCCAAGCTCTCGGTTGAATCAGCCCCAGCTCCACCTCTCTCCTACCTCCAGAAGCCAGGAAAAGCCAGTCTGTTTTTCCCAGGAACTCTCACTTGGCCTGAGGCAGTGGCAGGGTGTGGCAGGGTGGAGTCACTTTCTACCCAAGCACCCAAGAAGGGACGAGGCACAGCATATGGGAGCACACTTTTCTGAGACCCCGAGGATGGAACCTTAGTTGACAACTTTCAGGCTGCTAAGGAACCCATCTGAACCTCCATTTGTCACCTGTAAAGTGACGACAGGAGCAGCTAACCGAAAGGTCTTGTGACAAGTGTGATGCCTAGCACTTGGTAAATGCTCAATAAATGCTGGCTACTGTTAGTATTAAGATGGCAATTCCGCTGGGGCTGGTGAGATGGCTCAGTGGTCTAAAGCACCTACTTAGAACAAGCTTAGCAAAGCACAGGAACTGCGGTTCGATCCCCCAGCACCACATGCCAGCCAGCCCCGCCCCCTGGTGGGCTGAGCTGGCCACACACACA
>NW_004526120.1:0-1718 GCF_000260255.1 Octodon degus
GTAGTGAGACCCTGTAGACCCTGTACTAAAATTAAAAGAAAAAAGAAAAGAAAAAGATAAAAAAAGAGGTTTCCTGTAGCAAAGGATTTAAGGTAATAGCTATTATAAGGAGATTTATATTCTATTCTAGGCTTGGTCTCAAGTGATCTGTATATTACTTGAAGTAATGATCATATATTAGTATGTATTAAACTTAAGCATATAGATAATGCTCACAGGACCCTATAGACCTATGAAGTCAGGGCACAGAGAAAATAACCTCTCTTGGGTCACAGAGCACATGTACATGTGTATTATATATTGTTCTTGTCACTGTCTGAAGCAGGCCCCTTTTGTGCATGTTTCAATTGCACTGATGTAGATGTCTTAACAGCTGCATCTTGTACAGCAATTAACCACTAAGAAGAATATATGCAGTGTATTATTTGTTGAAACTGTACTCTCCATTTGATTTGAAACTGTCTCATTGCTATATGTTTATCAATAAAACTTTGAAAATAAAAAAAATAAAAAATTCCTATTGAGGTTTACATTACACATGAAAATTAATGCCACATTTTTCTGTGAATATGATACATATATAAAATGTAATGTAACCTGTATATTTGTGTAGCCTGTATATAAGTTATATAGACATTGACTTGATAATAGTTCACTAATAAAGTTCAATACTTTTGTATTTTATATGATATGTGTGTGTATTTTGCAATTTAAAAGGTTAAAAACAGTTTAAACAGCGCAAGATTTTGGGAATCAGACTAGATTAAAAGGTGACCACAAACTAGCAATTAGCACATGCTGAAAACGACTAGCACATGTTGAGAAATAAGAAAGAAGGTTCAACTCAGTAGGCAACGAATGCCGCTTGCAACTTAGGTATGGAAACATTGCTCGGTGGGCCAGTGATTAGGTGTCTGGATTGCTAAGGAAGACCTTGGCTTGGGCAGCGTTACTTACAAGGTTTCCACACTGTGAGTAGAAAGCAGATGGACTCAGGAGAAGTTAGGAGGCTTAAGCACACTCATGAAGATGGCGCTGCTCTGAGCACCGTCTGGCCTCTGCTTGCCCCTGCTCTGGTTCTCTACCCCTCTGGACACTCAGCAGCCTGGGTAGTTTCATTTCCCTTCCTGTCATATACTTATGTCCAAAGTCAAAGCAAGTCTAAAGTCCAGCTTTGTCATCTCCTGGTCCAGTCAGCAGTGTTTCTAGCATATCACACTAGCTGAAGAAATGCATTAGTACCTTCACTTTGATCTCTGACTATGAATGAGAGATTCTGTGTACTATTAAAGAAATTTATGTCATCAGTGACTGGTTGTGTGAGATATCCTGTAGGTAAAGTGAGCCTTCCTGTCCCTCTAAATTCTGGTAAGGTGTGCCCTGGGGAGAAGTGTTAGTAACCTTATAGAATCACCCAGATGATTCATCGATGACAGCCTGTATCCTGTATGACAACCTGCCTCTCTCCACACCCCATCCCTCAGCTGAGAATCACCTTTTACAGGAAGGCCTCTCATTGAACAGGTATATTGCATTCCTTCATTCATTCGTTGAGAATTTCTTGAGCTATAATTGTGTGTCTTGCTATGGACTAGCATTGGTAATTTAGGGTAGAGTAGAAAGAGGCAAAGGCCATGCCTTCTTGGAATGACTTAACACAAGACATGTTTAATCAGATCAAGCAGATAAATGCAAAATTAGAACTCAGGTAAGCATTA
>NW_004526120.1:2363-5520 GCF_000260255.1 Octodon degus
CATGTACATGTGTATTATATATTGTTCTTGTCACTGTCTGAAGCAGGCCCCTTTTGTGCATGTTTCAATTGCACTGATGTAGATGTCTTAACAGCCTGAAAAAAAAACCATGATGAAAAAAAATATGTGGAATGTTTAATTTTTTAAAGTTTATTACAATAAGAGACACATTGCCACTGATCCCTCTCAAAATAATCCTCCATGATTCAAACACATTTTTTGTGTATTCTTACCAGTTTCTGAAGCATTCTGGAAATCCTCCCTCATGAGTGTCTTTATGAGGTGTGATTAAAAAAATACGGTGAATGCTGCTGCCAAGTGCTGTCCAGCAGAAAGCGAGCTCATTAAAAGCTCCACGATGTGTCCTTGTCTCACCCAGTGGATGTGGCACTGCACAACTTCTGACTATTGCTGAAAGTCAAAATGATCATGAAAGGGAAATGTTTTGAATCAACTCAGGATACTGAGGCAGCAATGACAGAACAACTAAAGACACTCACAGAACAGGACTTCTTGAACTGCTTCAGAAGGTGACAAGAATGATGGGATAAGTGTGTCCGAGGAAGAGGGGTGCATTTTGAGGGGTTTAGTGGCCATGTATCTTTTAGTGTAATAATTTTTGTATACATTAATCATTTTTCCAATTGTATATATAAAACACATTTGTTAGTATATAATTCACATGCCATAAAAGGCACACTTTGTTCGTGGTTCAGACTGGCCTTGAACACAGTCTATGGCCTGGGCTGGTCTCAGACCTGCAGTGGTCCTTCTGAATCAGTCTCCCAAGAGCTGGAATCACAGGTATGCACCACCACACCTAGAAAAATCCTCCCTTCTCAAGCATAACATTCAGTGGTTTTTAGTATATTCAGAGTTGTGAATTACCATAATGTAATTTTAAAACATTTTGATCCCTCTCTCCCATGAGACCCTGTACATATTAGCTTTCATTCCTCATTCTTCTGGCCCTGGTAATCAATCACTAAGATATTTTCTGACAGAATTTAACTATTCCAGACATTTCATATAAATAAAACTATACAGCTTGTAATATTTTGGTCTAGTTTGTCAGTGTAATGTTTTTAGGATTCATTCATGTTGTAGCACATATCAGCATTTCATTTCTTTTGTTCTTATTGCCAAAGAATATTCCACTGTACAGATAAACCAGATAGTTTATCCATTGTTAGGTAAGTAATGGTAGACATTTGGATTTTCTGCATCTTTTGACTATTATGAATAACGTTGGGGCCAGCCAAATACCTCAGCAGATTAAAGCACCTGCAAGCAGGTGTAGGGACCGGGGGTTCAATCCCCAGACCGACCGTAACAGCCCCGCCCCCAGGGCCCACTAAGACAGCAATTGAGACTGGGCTTGGTGGCGTAGGAGTGTAATCCCAGCTCTTGGGAGGCTGTAAACAGGTGGATCACTATAAGTCTGATCTAGTAGTGAGACCCTGAACACCCTGTAAACACTTCCCTAAAATACAAACAAACAAACAAAAAAAGTTGTTCTGAACATTTGTGTACAAGTTTTTATGTAGAAATATATTTTTGTCTAGAAATATATTTTTGCCTTGCATCTAATAGGGTTGGAATTTCAGAGTCATTTGGTAGCTGCATTTTAATCTTTAAAAAAAATTTATTTAGTACAGGGTCTACAGGGTCTCACTACACAGATCAAACTGGTAGTGATCCTCCTGTTTTCAGCTTCACAAGCTCTGAGATTACAGGGGTGCACCACCACTCCCAGTCTCAATCATAGTCTCAGCGCGCCCTGGGGGCAGGGTCAGCACTTTAGTGTATTACAATGTTTTTATTTTTTGCTGAACCGGGGGTTGAACTCAGGCCTTTCCATTTGCCAGGCAAGTGCTTGTTCTACTGAGCCATCTCCCCGGCCCCTGTATTACAATGTTTTGAGAAACTTGCAGACAACTTTCCTTAGTGCTGCACAACTTTACATCCCATGAGCAGGCTTTGGTGGGTCCAACTCCACATCTTTGCCAGTACTTGTTATTTATCATTTTCATTATAGCCATCCCAGTGGGTGAGAAATGTTACTTCACTGTGATTTTGACTGGTGTTTTGCTAATAACTGATGATATTAAATATATTTTCATATGTTTACTGGACACTCATATGTCTTCTTGGAAAAACTCATTACTTATATATCCTTTGCCTGTGTTTTAATTGGGTTATTATCTTTGAGGAGTTATAGGAGTGTTTACATATTCTAGGTACAAGTCTTTTATCAGGTTTGCAAAATATCTCTGATATTTCCATTGATTTTTTTTAATTCACATTTTTTATGGAAAAATAATATTTCATTGCATGGATATACCACATTTTTGCTTATGTATTCATCAACTGAAAGTTTTTGGTTATTGTGAGTAATGCTATGAACATTTATTGTTTTGTATGCAGACACATATTTTGAAAATTCTTGGGTATATTTCTAAGACAAGAATTGCTAGATCATCCTGTTACTCCATGTTTAATACTTTGAGGAATGGCTGAATTATTTTCCAATGTGGTAGTATTATGTTGTAACCTATCAGCAATATGACAGTTTCCATTTCTATGTTAGCCTTCCTAATAACATAGTATTTCAATGTGGTATATTTTTGTTTGTTTAGTTTTTAATTTTTCTGTGGAAGTAGGGATTGACTTAGCTTGAAGTAAATGTCCACCCACTTAGGAAAATACATTCTTTTCAGATAGGTTCTAATTAAGTTGCTAAATAGCCTCAGTTGGGATTGAATTTGTGATCTTTTTATCTCAGCCTCCTAAAGTGCTGGAATTATAGGCATATACTATGACCCCTGGCTTTCAGCATTGCTTTAATTTGCATATCCACACAGTTACAATTTATTAAATTTAAATTCAAATTCAGGTCCTAAGACAGAATTTTTAACTATTTTATCTGTTGTATAATAACATTTCTCCTTACTCCCCAAAATAGGGAAGGAATTTAATAAGATTGTTAGTTTTTGGAATAAGTTCTAATAGTAATCTGTATTCACTTCTGGAAGCTTTTAAAAACTAAGGTTCAAAATCTGCTGAAGATTCTCAGGATCATTGCCTTAACCATCTTGTGCATATAAATGTATGGCTTTGCCCATGTCATGTTTCCTAGCTTTTTTCCTTGCCCTTT
>NW_004526120.1:6580-7853 GCF_000260255.1 Octodon degus
GAAAATTTAAAAAAAACCCTAAGTTTCTATTTGTTTATAGCTTGGATGTAGTAAATCCAATGATGCCCTGGTAAATAATTGACAAGAATGTGGGGCTGCTGGGTTAGGTGGGGATAGCAACACAAGTGCCAGTCTTTATTAATTCCAAGTCACTAATTTAAATGTCTGTCAGTCAGCTTGCAAAATTCCTGAAAGACAAAATAATTAGGTCTTGTGTGTAACATGAGCCAAGCCAGCTCCAACAAAATAATTCCATAAATTGAATGAAATGCTGTTGAGTTGCAAGTGCTTATTCACAGAAAGAAGGCAAAGTGAACAACAGTTATACAAGATATAATTATATATGTCTAAAAATCTAATATAATTAGTGTAAGATTATTATGAACAATAATGACATTTAGCAATGTGACTAGAAACAAAATAATTTTACAATAAATCAGCTTCTCTGCTAAAAATAGCTAGTTTGAAAATGTGATGGCAAAGATTTTTCTGTCACAGTAATAACAACAGCAGTAATAAAAATCTTAAGATACTTGGAAATAAATTTAATAAGGTTCTATGGTTGTTTATAACAAGAAAAGTCTAAAATTCTTCTGAGAGGCATGAAACAATTGAATGAGATGGTAAGATGCATGCTGAAAGCTTTCATGGATTTTACTATTAAATAATTGTAACTTCCCCCGAACTTTTTTATTTTTTGTATTTATTTATTTATTTGTATTTTAGGGAAGGGTCTACAAGGCATTCAGGGTCTCACAACTAGATCAGATCACAATGATCCACCTGTTTACAAGAGCTGGGATTACAGGGTGCATCACCACACCCAGTCTCAATTGTCCTCTCAGCGAGCCCCGGGGGCGGGACCAGTATGGCAGGCCTGGGGATCAAATCCCTGGCCCCTGCACCTGAACTTTAATAAATCAAACACAATCTCAATTAAAAAACTAAAAAAGATATATTCAGAAACTTTATGAAATAAACAGAAAAGCAAAACAACAAATGAGTATGCAAGAAAGTTTTGAAAAAGAAGACAAGGGAGGAGAGGAGACCTATATCATCACATACTAAGCTATGTTCCAAAAATATAGTAGTGAAAATAAGGCAAAACAGGATTTATTATAGATTAATAGAAAAAAAATTGCACTTCAACTTAGAATGGAAAATTCTACAAATGAATTGTCAATTCTACAAATTGAAATAATTGGCAAGCCATTTGAGAGAGAAGGCTATATGGATCAAAGTTTTTTTTCGTTTTTTGTTTTATTTTTTTAAA
>NW_004526121.1:0-2302 GCF_000260255.1 Octodon degus
CAAATTGGTAGGACAGTTTCAATAATTAACACATTGAATACATTCTTCCTAGTGGTTAATTGCTGTAGAAGATTCGGACATGATATCCTATTTACGAACACTATTACAACAAATCCCTCTATTCATTAAGAGAATGGAACTATATATCTATCCTAAAAACTTTGAATACACAGATACAAAATGGAAATTCATTTATATATTCCATTTTTTGTTTAGTTCTGTCATTTGAATATTACAGGTGTGTTAACTCAGCAAAATATTCTAAAAGAGACCAGTAATCCATAATAGTATTGGGTTTTCCAGTTCACTGGCAGTGTCAGAAATTGTTGACCTGCGTCTGTTACAGCTCAACACAACAACATGGCTTTACTGCTTATACTTTGTTTTTATATATTTCTGCTGGATGATTAAGACCAAGATAAAGCAAGACCTATGCAACAAGAGTTGTGGCTTTTGGATCTGATAAGGTCAGTGAAATCTCCTCAGGATTTATCCTGAGATCATATACCTCAGATTGTAGATCCCTTGTCAATGTCAGCCATGTGGATGAGTCACGGCAATTGTTCAGCTAATGTGCTCTCGGTGAAAGCCTGAGAGAATGTTTTCTCTCCATGTGACTCTCCTTAGGCACACTCTACATCATTGATCACTTTCCTCTTTGACCCCATAATCTCCTCAATCAGAAAACTTGGGACACTACTGGGTTACATAACGTTACAGTACAAGTTCTCATATGTCCTGAGTCTTTATTGACCTTGGAAGGCTAGGGCCAAAATGTTGGCTTTCCTTGAAGCCCTCCTTTTTCTCTAATTTGGTCTGCAAACTTAGGTTGTTAACCCTCCAGAAGACAAGCTTATTGTTATTACAATACCACCTAGGCTGTTAAGCTTAACCTCACCATCTGTCTGAATATCAAACATCTTAGGCATAACATGGAGCAGGTATTTTTCATCAAGTATTGATATGTTGAATTTTAAGTCCCTACTGAATATGATGAAAAAAACATTTAAAAATTAGAATATATTTTTAAAAATAGGCATAAAGAATTATATACTTCTTATGTTTACACATAAGTCCAAGAATCTAACCATATACAAACTTGAAGCAGGACAGTCCCACAATATTCCTTTTCCTGCCTCCTGCCTTCATTCACCACTGCCTTCTTTTTGAACAATCAACTACCCGAGAGACAACACAGCGGCAAGTGGCATATCATGACAAGCAGCCCGTATTCAGAAGACCAGAATGACACGCACTCCAAGCATGAAACTACTGTTACAGATTACCATCTTCAGTGCAGTTACTTAGTTCACAGGTATCAGTATATATAGTTATTCAGGGTGATAATCTTTCCAATTAACTGCTAGATTCAAAAATCTTCTAGAGATTCTCAGGATCATTGCCTTGCCCATCTTCTACATATAACTGCATGGGTTTATATCTTCTTGATTCGGCTTTGGTAATTCATATATCTACAGAGTAGCCCATTTCTTCTTTGTTTTCAATCTTATTAGAATATCAGTTCTCATAGTAGCTACAGATGATCTTTTGTATTTATGCATGGTCCATTCTGATTTCAACCTTTCTTTCCTAGTTACATAGATTTGAATATTTTTTCCTCCTTTTGTTGATAAGGTTGAGTAAATATTTATTGATATTATACAATCTTTCAAGGAACCAATTCTTCCTTTTATTGATTCTTTTTATATTGTTTTCTTAGTCTCAATTGCATGAATTTCTGATTTGAGTGTTATAATTTTCTCCTTTGTACAAGCTTTGTGCTTGGCTTCCTCTTCATTTTTTTTATGAGTTTGAGGTTCAACATTAAGTTGTTTATTTGATATTGCTCTTTTTTCCTGTTATGGGTATCCACGGATATAAATTTCCCTCATAGGAGTGTTTTTATCGTGTCCCATAAATCCTAGTACATTGTATTGTTATTATCATTTAATTGTAGAAACCATATGATTTCTTTAATTTTATCTGTGACACATTGGTTGTTTGAGAGGGTATTATTAAATTTTCATTTGTATATGAAATTCCTGTGGACTCTTTTGCCATTAATTTCCATTTTCTTTGCACTATAGTCTGATAATATTCATGGGATAATTAAAATTCCTTCACATTTACTTAAGCATGTTCTAAAACCTAGCATGTGATCTATTTTGGAGAATTTCTCATGTGCAGCTGAGAAGAATGTGTACTCTGATGTTGTCAGATGGAACACCTGTAGACATTTACTAAGCTAATTTGTTTAAAAATTTGGCTCAGTTGTCATATTTCATTGTTGACTTTTTTGTGG
>NW_004526121.1:6412-7352 GCF_000260255.1 Octodon degus
GGAGCAAAACATCTTGCCAGACGGGCATGGTGAGTTCACTTCCACAGGCTGCAGCAGGAAGAAGCAGAGCACAGAAGCCAGACCAAAGCCAGGCCCACCTGGATGAGTTTGAACTTGGTAGATACAGACCCGGTAAGCTGAGACACTTTACTAGACACAGATCTATGAGAGTATACTCTCTCTTTCCCTCTTGATCAAGAGAGGGGCAACAGGAAACCGGGGTGAACTAGTCTGCCTAGAAGATCCCACGTACATCAAGGGGAGGTGATCAGACAAAACTTAGGGGAACTAATTTAAATATAAATTGCCAATTCAATATCTGCTTAGCTACACAGACAAAATGTTTACCCTTATGGTCTAAAACACAAACCCATTAGAAACAAAAGTTCACCAACTGCTAAATATCACTAACCATTATTAATGTTTCTAGCTGGAGTTTTGTAAATGCAAAACTGTAATGGCCTTAACCACTTAATCTCTCTTGGATAAGAATTTTGGTAGGTGCGAAGGTAAAAACCCCCCAAAGCTCTACACCTAAGGTCAGAGGACAGTGCTATACAAAATGACAAACAGAAGGAAGAAAATGCATTCTCAGTCCCCAAGACCACCCACAACAAATTCAGGAGACACAGCATAGAGGAAACTGGAAATCACAGAACTGAAATCTCTGAAGTAATAGCATCTAAATTAAAGAAAGAAGTGCAGAAGGGTATAGAGGAAATCAGATCAGGAATAATCTCGGAAGTGAAAAAAAAGAAAAGATAACTATAATGAAAGAATTACTAAGTGCTTCTAAAGAAGACACTGGGAAAAAATACAGCAGAATAGAAAAACAAAGGAATTCTTCAATGAGCACTATAGGAAAGAACAAGAGGGAATGGAGCAGATGCAAAGAGATATACAGGAAATTAAAATCTCAATCAGAAGCTGGCAAAAACAT
>NW_004526121.1:8287-8813 GCF_000260255.1 Octodon degus
AATCAAATGCAGAAGCATATGGAGGAAACCCATTGCCCACCTAGAAGAAGTGTGGAGGACACCAGCTCGGCTCAAATGCATGAATTAATAGCGTCGATAGTAAATAAGCAACAGCAGACAGATATAGAAGAAATCAGAAAGCAATTCTTTACTGAAATAGAAAAAGAACTCTCAGAACTCATAGCATCTGAAGTAAAGAGGCAACTACAGAACATAGGGAGGACACCCAATCTGAAAAAACAGTACAGTAAAAGAATTTAAAATGGCTTCTAAAGAAGATATTGACCAAAAAAAATAGAGGAGATTAGAAAAATGACGGATTCCTTGAATGAGCAATACAGGAAAGAGATAGATCGCATGAAGCAGAGTCAAAGAGATATAGAGGAAAATAAATCACAATCACAAGCTTGCAAAACCGTTTAAGTGAATGAGAAGACAGAGTTTCAGATCTTGAAGATGCTGGTGCAGCTAGTGAAAAGGTAAGAAAGGATCTCTTAAAAACAACAAGGATACAGGAAAGAATAAT
>NW_004526121.1:9883-10560 GCF_000260255.1 Octodon degus
AATTAAGAGAAATAGACTGGCACAGTGGATTAGGAAACAAAATCCAACAATATGCTGTATACAAGAAACACAT
This sequence comes from Octodon degus, assembly GCF_000260255.1. Lineage (NCBI taxonomy): Eukaryota > Metazoa > Chordata > Mammalia > Rodentia > Octodontidae > Octodon > Octodon degus. The sequence goes on from NW_004526121.1 coordinate 9,957, forward strand.
TTAACTCATAAAGATATTCTTAGGTTGAAAGTCAAAGGATGGAACACAATATTACATGACCCAGCACCGCAGAAAAAAGCAGGGGTAGCAATCCTGTTCTCAGACAGTCTCAACTGCAAACCAACAATGATCAAGCGAAATAAAGAAGGCCACTACGTACTGGTTAGGGGAAAAATTCAAGAGGAAGAGTAACACTCATAAATATGTATGCACCAAACAAGGGAGCACTCAAATATATAAAGCAAATCTTAATGGGCATGAAAAACCTAATATCCAATACCACAATTTTAACATGGACCTTAACACACCCTTGCCTGCAAAAGAGAGGTCAACCAGACAAAAACTTCACAAAGAAATAACAGAACTGATTCAGAGCTTCAAACAAATGGACTTGGTGGACATATATAGAGTGTTCCACCCTAACACAGCTGAATGCACATTTTTCCCAGCTGCACATGGATCATTTCTAAAATAGACCACATACTGGTCCATAGGTCATGTTTAAGTGTATGCAAGAAAACAGAAACTATCCCATTCACACTATCTGAACACACTGCAATGAAACTGGAAATAAAAGAGAAAAGAAACTAGAAAAAAAACCTTT
>NW_004526122.1:0-1831 GCF_000260255.1 Octodon degus
ATGTGGTGGTACAGGCGTGTAGTCTCAGTCCTGGGAGGCTGAGGCAGGAAGGTTGCAAGTTTGCCCTAAATGGCCAGGCTGGGCAATTTATTGACTTAGTGAGACCCTGTCTCAGAATTTAAAAAAATACAAAAGGCTGGGAATGGAACTCAGAGCAAAGGCCCTGAGTTCAATCCCCAGTCCCTAAATAAATAAACAAATAAGCAAATAGATAAACCTAGTAGATCCTCTAAGTTACAGCATCTTACCAAGGCGGTTTTGGCCGACCGGAGAGCCCAGGCTGCCAGTTAAAGGCTGACTGCTCTGGGCCGCATCCCGAGGGCACTGCCCTCATCTCAGCTTCTGTCCTTCCACCCCGCAGCCAAAGCTGGTAGTGTTGCTGTCCCCATCCTTGGGGGGGAGCCACAGTGAGGGCACATGCCTGGCCTACCAGCAGAGGGACGAGCTGTGAAGATGCTAACAGAATTCCTTGCCCCATAACCTCCATCACCTTGCCCAGATTACCTGTCACGTCAGGACAGACCACTGCTCTGAGCTCATGAGTAGCAGGCAGCACTGGCATATCCTGTCACCTATTGAGTGTCCCATTTTGGGGTATCTATTCCCTTTTTCTTTTTTTTTTTTTATGTGAAGTTGATCTCAGTTATCCAAGTGTTTACCTCAGTCCCAGCTCTTAAGTATTTTGTAAAAGCGGCTACTTTTCTCCATTGTCACATCTGTTGCAGAGTTCAAGCTACCGTCTTGTCACTTACTGTTTCCTGTGTCCCCTGCAATAAATGCTCATGTCCTTCGGTGGCTAAAAATCATAGAGATGCATCCCTCTAAGTTCTGGCTGCCCGAGGTCTGGTTGCTGCCATTCCATGGCTCATGGCCACATCACTTTAGTCTCTGGTTCTCTCTTATAAGGATCCAAGATTGCATTTGGGACCTGTGACAATGGGAGTCATTTCCCCACCTGAGACCCTCCCTTCAGACTCACATGCGCACTGGCCTTTCTTCATATAAGGCAACCTGCACAGGCCTCGAGGGTTAGGCTGCGGCATCTGTAGGAACAATTTCTAGCCCATGACGTCCCTAGATGTGGCTGTTCTGCCTCCTCTGTGCTCTCAGGTCCTGGTCGACCTCACACCCTCAGTGGCTCCTGTGCTTGCAGCTCTGACTGGCTTCCTTCCATCACCCTTCCTTGCTGCATTCCACCCATAACTTCCTCCCCTTCCTTGCTCTCTCAGGGCCCCCTGCCTGGGATGCTGGCAGCTCTGTGTTTAGTTCACCTTCCCCCTTTCCCCAGGCTTTGGCTTCACCTCCACAGAAGTGGGTTCTCCATGGGTGGTCTGAGCCCCTGCAGGCTCCTGGGCACTTCTGCCTCATTCACAGCTGCATCCCCTGCCACTGTGCAGGTCACCCCCGAGGTGCCTATTAAGTGTCTGCAGATGGGAAAACACATAGGATAGAGCCTTGATATTCCCCTTCCAAGAAGAACATTCCCTCAGAGAGCACCCACCCATCTAGAAAGGTCTTTGCAGGAGCAGTTATGTTTGAGTCCCAAAGTTCCCCCTCGCCCTTATGCTTAAGCAGATTGCCACAGGATTGGAGAAGTGTTTTCATGCATGTTGTTCTGTTTTCTCTCAGGCCGTACCTGTGTTTCTTGTCCTGCACAACGCAGCTGAGGTCATCATCTGCGGGCACCAGAAGTGTTTTCGGAAAGAGGTAAAGGCTCTCAGAATGCTAGTTTCACTTCCCTTGCTTTAAGTTTCAGTGAAGCATTTCCCTTTGGATGTCCCAGTGGGTGTCTTTTCCTGCCACCACTGTCCAGCTGAGACTGCCAGACGTG
>NW_004526122.1:3626-4293 GCF_000260255.1 Octodon degus
GCACACATGTTTCTGTGCACGAATGTGGATGTCTTTGCACACACCCTGGATCCATCCGGCTCCCACTTAACCACTGTCAGGATCCTTTATTCCTGCCACCATTGCACACCGGACAGTCACTACTCCCAGACTTGGAGGTGGTTTCTAGCAGTATACCATTCAGATCTGCACTGTAGCAAAGACTGCTAGGATGTGTTCTTTGTTTTCAAGTCTAATTTCTTTACTCGTCCGTAAAGATCACGTGCCTTGCTGGGAGTTGGCACATACGCACAACGCATCTTTATGCTTTATCCCCCACCTCTACCCCCGTCCCTTGGTCCTCTTTCCTTGTGCAAACAATCTTGCTCTCTGTTTTCTGGAGTTGGGCTTTTATTTTACTTGTTATGTACATATTTTCAGGTTTCTCACAGGTGAGAACCCATGTGCTACCCGAGCTCGCGCACCTCAGCATCTCAGCATGGTGTGGAGGCACCGGCGGCGGCGGCAGTCCAGGCGTGTGCTTTACCTTCTGGATGCCCCGCCCGGGACCCCTGACCAAGTGATCCCATCCCCACTTATCCCTGTCCACCTGCAAGGAGCTTGTGTTTCTGTTATGTGCAGATTTTACTACACACATAATAAATTGTTTTAAGGTGGACCTCTTCATGACCTTGCTTTGGATAACAAA
>NW_004526122.1:4804-5627 GCF_000260255.1 Octodon degus
CAGCCCTCCTGCCTCAGCCTCCCAAGTGCTGGGGATACAGGTGTGAACCACCATGCCTGAGGAAAAATGCTTTCTAGGCAGGCAGAGGAAGCAGCAAAGAAAGGCTTGGTGGTCCGAGGGGCCAGTTAGTGTTGCTGCAGGACTAGCAGGCAGGTGGTGGTGGAATAGGGTTGGGTTCTGTGACTAGGACAGTCCTTGATTTCTCAGTGTATTGAGAAATCTGTAACGCATAACCAGTGGCTGTTAATCATCCCATAATTAGTTTGCTGTTTGTTTTTGACACCCTGTCTCACTGTGTAGTTCACAGTGCCCTTGAATTCCATATGTAGACTAACCCTGGGCAATCTTCCTGCCTCAGCCACCCATGTGTACCTAAACCCCAGCAACCATCCCATAATTAAATCACTGAACACATGCAGATACCATGGAACTGTGCCTGGCACAGGGTAAGTAGCCCTTGGGGTAATTAGTGAACCAGAGTTACGTTAGCCACTTATAATTATTTTTGGCAGTGTGACTTTAGAGGAGTTGAACTGACCCATTCGGAGCCCCCAGACTGCACTGGGACTCATTGCCAGGATATTTCTGGACCAGGGGTCTGAGAAGGTGAGCACCCTGGTTGTAGCTTCTCCCATGTTTCTGAGCCCTGGGAGAATGGTGCTGAGTAGCAAACACATGGCTGGCTTGTGCTCGTTCTCTGCGTCTCAGGGTCCGAGCCTTGTCAGTCCAGCGGGTCTAGAAAATAATCAAAAGGAAGCTGCAGTGTGGGAGGCCCTGGCTGGGCATGCCGCTGTGGTGTAGGCCCACAGTGGGGACATCCCTG
>NW_004526122.1:7042-7959 GCF_000260255.1 Octodon degus
GGTGAATGAATAAATGAAAATGAAGAAATGGAAATTGAGCTTGAGCTTAGCCTCTTCCTACGCCGCATGTTACATTGCCTGGGGTGTGAGACTTTGGAAGGTTGGCTTGATGCTGTCTGGTTTTTCACGTGCACGCATCTCTGTGACAGTGACCACACTGTCAGAAGAGACTCAGCGCTGCACTGGCTTGTCCTGCTCTCAGCTCACGTGGAAAAGCTGCAGTGCATATGCAAGTACAGTGGCTCTTCAGGGCCGAGATTAATACATTTGCTTGTAACTTTTCTGCCTCTTAACCCAAATGCTTTCTTTCAAGGGGGGAAAAGTGTTTTTGAAGACTAATTTATGTCATTTTTTTTTTCATATAGAAAGTATCTTCTGCAAAGATCTGCAGGTAAGTTTTTAAAAATTTTTTAAGTAGCCCTCTGAAATGCAAGTTTCAGCTTGATTTCAGATTGGTGGTAGCTGTTTAAAATACCCACTCTGGGAGTATTCTGTGGTCACCTATACAGTTTTATGTTTTATTTTGAAATTACTCTTTTTAGAGAAAAAAAAAGGGAAAAGAGAATTTATTCTTTTTTTCTGCAGTATCTTACTCCTAAAGGGAAAACAAATAAAATCACCCTGTGCTAGCTTTCAGCTGTTGACGTCCCCAAACTTCCCTAATAGTTGCACAACACTGATGAAGAATAAAAATGAAAACATGGAAACAAAATTGAAAGGAAAAGAATTTGGCAGTATATCAGGCTCCTTGGTAGCAACTATACTTACTCACCGTGAGTCCAAGAACACAGCACTGATCGCAGACAGTGTTTCTGGTGGTTGTAGTTTTGAGACAGGGCCTGGCTACACAGTTCGGGCTGGCATTGAACTCACTGTGTAGCCCAGGCTGGTCTTGAACTTGCAGCAGTCCTCCTGCA
>NW_004526123.1:0-5582 GCF_000260255.1 Octodon degus
CTCTTAATGAATAGAATGGTTTGTTCTAATGGTGTTTGTAAATAGGATCACAAGTCCGCATCTTGTACAGCAATTAATCACTAAGAAGAATATATGCAGTGTATTATTTGTTGAAACTGTCCTTCTGATATGATTTGAAACTGTCTCATTGCTATCTGTTTGTCAATAAAACTTTGGAAAAAAAAAAAAAGAAAAACAAAATCCTCAATTAGATACTAGCAAGCAGAATTCAAGAAATTATCAAGATTATATAACATGACCAGGAGGGATTTACTCTAGGAATACAGCGATGATGCAACATATGCAAATCAATAAATGTGATAGACAATATCAACAGAGCCAAAAACAACAAAAAAAAAACCACATAATCAACTTATTAGATGCAGAAAAAGCTCCTGGCAAAAGTCTAACACTCATATATGATAAAAACTGTAAAGAAAATTGTAATGCATTGTCTTTGTAATGGATTGTCTTTGTAATGCATTGTCTTTGTAATTGTAATGGATGTTCTTCTTATCCATGAACAAAGGATTACTTTCTGTTTTCTAATAGCCTCTTCAATCTCCCCTTCCAGATTACTGTAATTTTTTTTTTTTTTGGCAGAACCAGGGATTGAACTCAGGCGCTTGCACTTGCCAGGCAAGCACTTATTCTACTGAGCTATCTCTCCAGCCCCAGATTGCTACAATTTTAAATACAAAGATCCTTTACTTATTTTGTTATTTTGATTTATAAGTATTTCATTTGCTTGGATACTACCCCGAAGGGTGTGATTGTCTTAATTTTTCTGTCAGTGAGAATACTACTGATTTTTTGAGTATTGACTTTGTATCAAGCCATGGAACTAAATTTGGTTATTAACTCTAGGTGTCTTTTGGTAGAGTTTTGAGGGTCTTCTACATAGAGTATCATGTCATCTATAAATAACGATAGTTTTGCCTTCTTTATTTCATATCCTGATTCCTTTTATTTCTTTCTTTGTCTAATTGCTCTGGTTAAAGTTTGCATAATTATGTTGAATAAGAGCGGTGATAGTGGATATCCTTGTCTTGTTCTTGATTTCAGAATGAAACATTTCAATTTTTGTCCAGTTAGTATGATGCTGGTTGCTGTTTGTCATAGATGGCTGCTATCAGATTGAGATAAAGACAATCCATTACAATTTTCTTTACAGTTTTTATCATATATGCGTTTTGGACTTTTGCCAGGAGTTTTTTCTGCATCTAATAAGTTGATTATGTGCGTTTTTTTTTTTTAGCTCTGTTGATATTGTCTATCACATTTATTGATTTGCATATGTTGCATCATCGCTGTATTCCTAGAGTAAATCCCACCTGGTCATGTTGTATAATCTTCTTGATAATTTCTTAAATTCTGTTTGCTAGTATCTAATTGAGGATTTTGTTTTTCATCTGTGTTCATTAGGGAGATTGGCCTATGGTTCTCTTTTATGGTTGGGTCTTCTCTGGTTTTGGAATCAGGTTAAAACTTGCCTGCAAGAATGAGTTAGGGAGTACTGCTTCCCTTTCAATTTCATTAAAGAGCTTAAGGAGTCTCTAAATTTCTTGTAGAATTCAACAGTGAATCCATCTAGACTTAAGCTTTTTTTTCTTGGTAAGTTTTAGATTACATTTTCAATCGTATTGATATTTGATTACTGAAAATTTTTATATCTTCTTGACTTAGCTTTGGTAATTCATACATAGCTAGGAATCTCCATATGTATTCTGTGTTTCCCTCCAATGAAATTAAATATTTTTGAAGTATGTATTGATCTTCTAAATGTTTACAGAATCTATAGTGACTTCATCGTTATCATTCCCCAATGAATGAATTTGTGTTTTTCTTTCCTTTTTTGATATGGCTGGCTAAAGGTTTATCAAATTTATTTATTGTTTCAAAGAACCAACTCTTTGATTCACTAATTCTTTGTTTTTCTTGGTCTCTATTGCATTAATTTGCACATCAATATTTCTGTTTTTGTCCCTTGTATGGACTTTGAGTTTGTCTTGCTCTTCTTTTCCTAGCAGCTTGAGATGTAACATTAAGTTTTTATTTGTGCTCATTCTGTTTTCCTAATATGAGACTTCGCCACCATAAAGTTTCCTCTTAGGATGATTTCATTGCTTCCCATAAGTTCTGTTGTGCTGTATATGCATTCTTATTTAGTTGTTTTGTTTAATTTCTTCCTTTATTTCATCTGTGACACATTGGTTATCTAGGAGGATATTAGTTAATTTCCATGTATTTATGGAGTTTTTGTGGTTTCTTTTGCCATTAACTTCAATTTCATTGCACTAAGATCTGTTAATATAGATGGCATAATTTTACTTCCTTTACATTTACCAAATCCATGTTCTGTGAGCTAGTATATGGTCTATTTGAGAAAGTGTTCTATGTGCATTCCAGAAAAATGTGTATTCTGATGATGTTTGTTGGAACAGTCTGAAATCATCTACCTAGTCCATTCGTTCACAGGTTTGGCTCAGTTATGATATTTCTTTGCTGATTTTTTTGTCCAGCTGATCCATTTATTTGCGACAAAGTGGTATTGAGGTCCCCCATTACAATTTTATAAATAAAAGTTTTGAATGAAAGCATAGGTGAGTATCTTTGTGACCTAGTACTAGACCAGGATCTAGTGTTTACATATGACATCAAATATGATCCCTTTAAAAATAATTTAATACATTGGACTTCATCAACATTAAAAGCTCTTTTTAATTGTTTTGGCTGGCTCAGCCTGCCCTGAGAGTGGGGTTTGCGCAGCATGTGATGCCGGGGATTGAACTGAGGTCCCCTGTGCCTGTCTAAGCTTGCTTAAGCAGGCACTTTAGACCACTAAGCTATCTCACCAGCCCATTACAAGCTTTTGTACTACAAAGGATCTGGTTGTGAGGATATAAAGGCAAGTTTTAGACTGGGAAAAAATATTTGTATAGCATATATCTGAAAAAGGCCTTGTATCTAAAATATATGCATAAATATTATATCTTACCAGTTGTTATTTTAAAATAAATAATTACATATTTCTACTATAAAATACATAAAAATAAAAATTAATTTTACTATCAAATCTACAGATGACAATAAACACGTGAAGTACAAAAATGTAATTCACCAGATAAATGCAAATTAAAATCGCAATGAGTTATACCTTTCAGAATATAAATATAAAACTTAGTGTTTGCCAGTGCCAAACTCTAGCAAGGATGTAAAGAAATTAGGCCTGCTTACACACATTGCAGATGAGAATGTCAAATAGTACAGGCACTCCAGAAAATATTTGGCAAAAATTCTTACAAAACTATGCATCTTTTTATGTGACCCAGGAATCCCACAACATGAGCATGAACTCAGAGGAATAAAAATAACAAACCTGTACCAAACATGAAAACAGATTTTTCATAATCAAAAAATACTAAATATAAGTAAAATGTTCTTCAATAAGTGCATAAAATCACTACTGCGTACATATATATGATAGAATGCTACATGGAAGTAAAAGATAATGACTAAGGTTACCTGCAACCCAGTTGGACCACAGAAACATGTTTAAGGAAGAATGCCTCAAAGTTTCCATATGTATAATTCTACCTATGTCATTTGCTTGAAATGAAAAAACTAGACATGACCAACAGATTAATGATTGACAGAGGACAGAGTCCGGAGTTGGGTAGACTGTATGTATAAATTTAAGAAGATATTATGAAGGTGTATTTCTGTGCTAATGAAATAATTATGTATACTGATTGTGGTACTAGTTATACTAATCTACATGTAAGACAGATTGTATAGAAATATATTTTTCTTTATTTTTATTGTTTTATTTTTTAATGTAATTGGTACAGGGTCTCAGTATGCAGCTCAGACTCATAGTGATCTTCCTCTTTTCAGCCTCCTCAGTGCTTGGATTACAGGTGTGCACTACTCTGGGTCTCAGCGGTTGGCTCAACATGCCCGGGGGGTAGGGCTGATGCACATGTGGTGCTGGGGATCAAACCTCAGTCCCTGCACTTGCCTAAGTAGGCACTTAGTCCGCTGAGCTATCTTGCTCACCCTTCTATAGAAATATATATTCATATAAGTTCAGGCTTACAGAATGGTAAGATTAAAAATATTTGTGTTTTTCTTAATGGTAATATAGCAATATTGATATCCTGGCTTGAATTATTATACTATAATCCTGTCACCATCAGGGAATGTCAGGGGAAGGTTATAGGCACTCTCTTCTACTCTGTAATATTTTGAGAGTCTATTATTTCAAAATGAAACACTTTTAAATGTAGACATGATGGGATAGGCTACTCTTGCACAAATACAAATACTTGGTATGTTTTGGGGGCTCCATGGTTATCCAATCCCTAGAAAATTTGAAGAACAGGCTCAGGTCCCAACTTATATTGCATGATAAAAAGACCCTTCATTATAATTATTTCTGGATACTGTGTAAAATCGTAAAGTAAATGTGGCAGAATCAGACAATAATTTATTATTAGTCCTTCATAACAATTTCTCAGTATCTCTTTCTAAACTCATCTTCATGCAACAACACATTTAACTTGACATAGCAGATATAATGGACTACTTATTTTTCTCTTGCAAAGTACACATATCATCAAAGATTTGAATTTTTTTCCTACTCTTATTTTCCAGAAAATCCTTTCCTTTTCTTCACTGGCAAAATTCATTCTCAGAGATCTTTCTTTGTTATAAGACCCTACCTTAGGCAGACAGAATTATTTGCATCCTCTTTCCTAAAGAATCCATCATATAATACTTAATATAGTATTATTGATTAGTTTACATTTGCCTGGAGAATATAAATTACTAGCCATAGGGGATCTTGTCTTATTTAGCCCTAAAAGATATCACCTGGTACTCTTGCTCAACTGATCATTTGATGAAAATAATTTAATGTAATTAAAATTAAGACTGGGGAATTGTTGACTTTACTGGTTGACACATGGGTATTCTATGTGAGTAGAAAGACTTACAGATAATAAAATTGGAAAAAATAGGGTTTTTTCCTACTGTAAAGATGAGCCAAAAGCTAATAGACGTCAAAGACTCATTAATGAACTGGATTAGAAAAACCTTGGCACAGAAGGGGCCAGGGAAATGGCTCAATGGAATAAGCACTTCACTGGCAAGTGCAATGGCCTGAGTTCAATCCCCGGTTCCACCAAAAAAAAAAAAAAAACTTGGCACAGAAGAAGAAAGAAGGCCTTTCTAAAGAGTGAAAAAGTTAGTTTCATCAAATTCAAAGAGTTCATGAAGTGTAAGAGAGAGGAAAATGAAGTTCCCAACACACAGAAACACATGACATAGTTAACTCACTTGGACAACACTCAACATTGAGAACTGTTCTATAATAGATAAGTTGAGATGTAGAAAATGCTCTTAGAGTTGAGAAAGAGAGAGAGAGAAGTGTTTCCTTGATGGATGTCATGAAGGACAAAACATAAAAACGTCAGAGGTGGTGATATGTGGCTATTTATGGTACAAAAGGGGCGAAGGCAAACAGATGAGAAAGGCCAGTACATTTTAAGCCTATGGTGAGCACTGTAGTTCATTGATAT
>NW_004526123.1:5692-6971 GCF_000260255.1 Octodon degus
ACTATTAAATCCAAACTTCTCATTTTATACCTGAACAAGCAAGTTGTTGTGCAAGTTATTGGTGCAAGTCATTGACAAATTCTAAATCTACCTCTTTTCCCCACACAGGACCCTATCTGTCAGCCATCCCTGGAGGCTGTAAGGATCCTCAGAGAAATCCTTTAAAATCACTAGCATCCCAGATTAGTTTACAACATCCCAGATTAGTTTACAACATTGCCCAAGGGGTGTCTTCCCTGCTGTTTTCTGGTCAAGGGGAAGCAGTCAGAGGTGAGGCAACATGCAGTGACCAACACTGATTGATTTGTGTCACTAGTGGCTAGGCCAGGAGGACAGGAAAACAGGTTCATATTATCTTAAGAACATCTTGAGCACTCAGGATTACATACATACTAGTGTAAAAACAAATTCCTTTTTCTTTCCTTTCCCATTCCCATTCTGCCTACTTTTTTCTTCTTTCTTTATAATGCTGTACCAAATATAGCCAGAGCGACACCTGAAAAATCTTACTGGGCTGCTTCCTCCAGGGCTCAAACCAAGTTTGGCCATAAGAGCTACACGTTTTATCTTTACTATTGTCCCTGTTTATATTTCATTATGCAAGTCTCTTTTCTTCTATATCTGCACAAACTTTATTATGCTTCTGAGATAAACAGTTTAAAAAGAATCAAACATTTATTATTTATTTTAACCTTGTACTTGTTGTTAAATTGACTTTTCTTCACTATCAATGAATAATTTATTTGATGGAAGATTAGGCTGCACCAAAAATTAAAGCAGATGCTTCTCGCTTTTAAAATACTACAACAGGCAGAAGCTTTCTTCTTATCAGTGGGGAACACACTCCAATACCCCAGAAGTATACCTGAAAATATGAACAGACTAACCTATGAGTGGTACAAAACTACAAGTTTGCCTATACCACACATACTTATGATGAAGATTAATTTATAAATTAGACATAGTAAGAAACTAATAACTAATAATAAGCTGAATGGCTATAACAATGCACTTTAATAAAGGTTATATGAATCTTTACTATTATACTTACTTTATATATTCTCTGAGTTTATTTTTGGAATTTTCCATTTAATATTTTCAGACTAAATTTGACTATAAGTAACTGCAGCCATTGAGAGTAATACCATGACTAAAAGATTACCACATACTTAATTTTGAAGATTCTAATATAATTTGAGGCTATGATATGACAGAAAGAAACTTGTAACCTGCTAGATGTAAAGTTATGAGTTGCAGTTGTCTAAAATTTAAGAATGAG
>NW_004526123.1:7211-7766 GCF_000260255.1 Octodon degus
CTTTATTACTTGGATGGCTAAATAATTTTCATTGTATGAGTATGCTACATTTGGATTATATTTTCACCTGTTAATGGACACAGTTTTCAACTTTGTGTTCCAGGGAATAATGCTGCTATGTGCCAGTGAAGCAGAAGACCCAGTACTATTATGGACTACTGGACTCTTTTAGAATATTTTACTGAGTTAACACACCTACACTATTCAAATAACTGAATTAAACAAAAAAGGGAATACAGATGAATGTCCATTTTGTATCTGTGTATTCAAAATAGATACAATAGATACATATTTACATTCTCTTAATGAATAGAGAAATTTGTTCTAATAGTGTTTGTAAATAGGATATCATGTCCGTATCTTGTATAGCAATTAACCACTAGGAAGAATGTATGCAATGTGTTAATTATTGAAACTGTCTCATTGCTATTTGTTTCTCAATAAAATTATGGGGAAAAAAAATAATGCTGCTATGAATAATGTGTACAAATATTAGACTTAAGCCCATTTTCAATTCTACCTAACAAGATTTCTGAATCATGTGATGAGTCTGTG
>NW_004526124.1:0-3918 GCF_000260255.1 Octodon degus
CCGGTGTAGGGTAGCAGGAAGCTCTCCACACACTCACCGGACCTGGGCTAGGACTGGGTCTCCCACACAAATTCTATGTGAAAATCAATAAGGTGTCACTGTAGGCATCTGAGAAGGTATGAAATGATCTAAAGAAAAGCAACAGCCACTGATAAATTAATAAAAAAGATAGTTGAGTGAGTAAAGAGAAAAGTGATGGATTAGTAAAACTAAGAAGTAAGAAAGGCTTAGCTATTGCTTTTTTTTTTTTGGTGTAACCGGGGATTGAACTCAGACCCTTGCGCTTGCCAGGCAAGCACTTATGCTATTGAGCTATCTCCCCGGCCCCAGCTATTGCATTTGATATTTTTTTGGGGGGGAGGGACAGGGAACAGGATTATACTGTTCCCTAAAGGATAGAGAAATAGGATAGAAAGCAGAAATTATACCAGATTAGAGTTTGGTTGAATTTAAGGAGGAGCTCCGGATTAGAACTGTTGAAGTGCATATTGGGCCACAGAAATCACGAATGAGCAAGTCTCGTCTACATTAATATTCTCTTTGGTTCCAAATGGTGTTTTAAAACACAATGTGTAATTCACATCAATCAATTATTACTTGTTTAAGTGAAATTTTGTATCATTTCTTTTTTCTTGATTTTTTTTTTTTTTTTTTTAAGGGAAGGGTCTCCAGGGTGTTCAGGGTCTCACTACTAGATTGGACTCATAGTGATCTGCCTGTTTACAGCCTCCCAAGAGCTGGGATTACAGGCTTGCACCTCCGTGCCAAGTCTTAATTGGAGTCTCAGTTCACCCCAGGGGAAGGGCCGGCACAGCACGGCAGGCCTGAGGATCGAAACTCCAGCCCCTGTGCCTGCTTGCAGGCACTTTAATCGGCTGAGCTATTTGGCCTGCCCCCTTGTATCATTTCTAATGCTGTTTTTTCCTATCATTGTTTTGTATTCTTTAAAAAATTTTTTTTGAATGTCACTGAAAATCAGTATTTGTAGTTTCTTTTGAAAAACTAGAAAATCTAGCAGTGATTTCTAACCCACAATTTCTCTTATTCTATGACCTTTGGCCACTTTATCTTACTTTACCTCATATTAAGTGTGACCCGGTTCCTTTTGTGATGTACTATTTTATTAAATAACTTTTTATTGATTTAGTGACATTTCTTCCTGTCTAGAACAAACTTCTAAGATAGATTTTTATTTAAGCACAGAAATGCCCAAAATAAGGTGCAGAGAGGCCTGGAACCAGGCCGAGTGGGGAGGTGGCCAAATGTATTGGGGGCCTGTGTTCTTGCCCTCAGCCCTTGCTCCCTGGAGACCAAGGCTTCCTGGGGCACTTGCCCCAGGAGTGTTGCTGAGTCTGCATGTCCCCTCCTTGGTCACTACTTAACATGACCTCACAGCACTGCTTGGCTCCTGGCTGTCCTGTTTAATCCTTAACATGGCTTAATCTATGATAGGTGGTTCCAAAGCCATGCCAGAAAAGTGCACAGCTAGTCATAGAAAGGAAGGCTGACCTACAGGGAGCATGTAAATCATGGACCTAGAGAAGCTAGGAAGGTACGCAAAGTGCAGAGCAATGGCGAGCCAGAGATTCAAGGGGATCGAGATCGGCAGTGGGATTATCACAAAGTGTGGGTACCTTACAGTGAGTACAAGGGGAGCTTTGTAAACTAGGGTTCTGTCTCAGTTACTTTTCTCTCGTTGCTGAGACAAGATACTCAGCGCCAAGGTTAAGGAAGGAAATGTTTATTTAGCTCACACTTTGTAGAGATTTCAGTCCCTCATTGACTGGCTCCAAGGCAGGGTGACATGGGTGAAGGGCAACTGTTTATGGTGGCAGAAGACAGCAAAAGCAACAAAAGCAGAAGAAGGGGAGCAGAGAGCAGGCCTCTTTCCATCTCTTGTAGTGTGTGCAGGCTGCCTGCCCCAGGGAGGATGTAGCACTCACACCCATAATGTCAGCATGGAACCATGAATCAATCACAGACTCTAGAAGCTCTAGCCCCATGACTACATGAGACTTTTGGGGAACATCCAGACACACAACTCAACAGGTTCCAAACACTGCTTTTACCTAATATGGTCAAACATTAGAAATATGCACAGCTGGTGCTGGAGAAGGGCTGCTGTTGTGTGCATGTGACCTTGTTGATTTAGTACTGCTTGCATCTCATTTCTTTATCACAATTGATAGAAGCCAGGATAGTGGATGAGACCTTGCTATCATAACAAAGGAAAGGAAATAATGGATGTTTTCTTTTTAACTCACATGGAATATAAGTTCTCATAATGATAAAACCAGTATAATGTCACTTCTATTTATGTAGTACTGTACTTCCTTTGGCTCACAAATGTTGCTCCAGCTTTGGGAAATACTCTAGAAGGTGAAATAGGACATGAGTTTCACCAAACTATAACCTATAATCAACCCCAGGATCTGGTCTGTAGGATAGCATGATTTTGTTCATGACATAAATATGGTCAAACATTAGAAATGTATGCCACACTTGTTATGCCTTTTAAGAATACATGCTAAAAAATAAAAAAAAGAATACATGCTGACCTACAAACATCTGAGTAAATATAAATTCCAAAATATAATATATGACAGCTTCCTAGTATGACCGAATTATTGAATGTTTCCACACCCTGTTCTGAGCCTTCCATCCTGAATTCCATGCTCCTGCCTCTGACTCCTTCCTGCTCCTCTCAGCAGCTTTTGTATTTTGCTAAAATGCATTTCCTGGAAACCATTAGTAAAGCAAGTCATCACAAAAGGGTTGGGAAGTCCCAAAAGAACAATGTTATAATTGAAGCTTGTCTTCTTGACTTCAGATATGAAATATATCAAATAAACAAAAGGCTGGTGACTGATATTTCTTTTACAAATATAATAAATTATAATCCTGTTATGGCTTGGATAAAGAATGTCCCCAAAAGGCTCAAATGTTCGGAGGTGGGGCTTTTGGAAGGTGCTTGTCTGGGGGGAGGGGAGCTGTACTCACCAGTGGCTTGGTCCATCTATTACTTGTTTCTGAGTGGAAGGTGCTGTAGGAGGTGGGGTCTGGTTGCAGGAGGCAGGATATGGGCTGATCTGGAGCCCGTGTTTTTGGCCTTGGCCTCTTCCTATGTGTCTCTTGCTCTCTCTCAGCTTCCAAGCAGGCACGGCTTGAAGGCCTTTTGCCCTCCATACCCTCCCACCGTGCTCTTTCTGCCTTGGAGCCAGCTAACTCTGGAGCTGAAACCTACGAAACCTTGAGTCGAAATAAATCTCTGCTTCTTTTAGTTGTATATGTCAGGTACTTGGTCCTGGTGGCAAAAACCAACCAATACTGTCTTATAAAGTGGACATGAGTGTTTGTGTTAATTATACAAGGACTCAAATATTTCATAAAGTTTGCATAAAGTCAAGCATTATTGTATCATCTGGCACCATTGTATCATAAATGTGACCCATCTAAAGTCAACATATTTGCTTAAGTAGCCATATGGGAAATATAAGATTTGTTGATTGCTTGGTACTGGGGATCATGGTCAGGGCCTCATGAGTGCTATGCAAACACTCTATTATTCAGCTATACTCAACACTTAGTCTTACATATTTTAAATTAACAAAGTTCAACAATGATAGAGATCCAGGTTTTTACATTGCAATTAACAGTTAAGAAACTACTACTTGAGTTGTTTTATTTAGTGAATTAAAATTTTTCTGTCCCAATGCTGTTGATCAAACCCATACACCAGGTAAATGCTGCCCCACTGGTCTATACCTTCAGATCCAAATCCACATCTTTTAATAACACAAGCAATTCTGCTAGAGCATAAGATTTCTTCTTCTTCTTCTTCTTCTTCTTCTTCTTCTTCTTCTTCTTCTTCTTCTTCTTCTTCTTCTTCTTCTTCTTCTTCTTCTTCTTCTTCTTCTT
>NW_004526124.1:4018-8101 GCF_000260255.1 Octodon degus
TTCTTCTTCTTCTTCTTCTTCTTCTTCTTCTTCTTCTTCTTCTTCTTCTTCTTCTTCTTCTTCTTCTTCTTCTTCTTCTTCTTTCTTCGAACTGGGGATTGAACTCAGACCCTTGTGCTTGCCAGGGAAGCTCTTATTCTACTGAGCCATCTCCCCAGCCCTAGAACATAAGATTTTCTAGCTAAATTTTCTAGATGGCCTGACTAAATGAATGATCTCTGTTTGGCTTTTGGGAGGAACTGGGAGATCAAAGACAATGAGGTGTAGAACAACTTTTTGGATCTACAAGTGGAGCCTAAACTGTTTTCAGAAGTGAGAGGCATTCTTGCTAGGTTTCCAAAATGGGTCTGCTATGTATTAGCACTATGTATGGTGCTGTGTTATTTGCCACAAATTTCTCTCTTAAATTTCAGGTGATATGTCTTTTGTCAAAATGTTTTAGGGTTTGGATGGTTATGTTCACCTTTTGTCCACTGTTTGTGATTTTAAAGTCTCTGAGAATGTCCTCTCCTCATCAATACCTTGACAGATGGTCTATTTCTCGTCATGTCAGATTGTTCCCATCTAAAGGCAGCGTGGTCATTTAAAATGGCTCCACTTGGAATGCATTGACTTCTTTATAGGGCTTGTATGTCAGAGTCGGGTGCAGTTTTGATCATATTTTTCATGTGGTTCCAAGCATTGCTTTGTTAGTATTCTTAGGTGATGTTGTTTTATTCAAGGAAAAGTCAATACAGATTTCACAGTTCAACTCTCATATCAAAGCTGAGTGTGTGTGTGTGTGTGTGTGTGTGTGTGTGTAAGAGAGAGAGAGAGAGAGAGAGAGAGAGAGAGAGAGAGAGAGAGTTGCCATCAATTTGGATACTAATCTGTGTTCCTGATGTTTTAGATAGCTATGTAGCTCTTTAGATATATAGTTTAAGTAGCTTGTCACTTTCCCCACAACATATTTGTTGACATTGTAACTCTTTTACCAACTTTTGGCTCTGTCATACAGTCTTAGAAAATTTGTTTGTAGTTTATTCCAATTCACCCAAATATTTAGTACATGGAAAAACCTAATGTGTTCCAGTCAGGGCATTTTGTTTTTCAATTTTTTCCCTCAGTTGATTTATCAAAATAGCAAATAAAAAAGTCTAGAATCCTGGAGCTTACATTTTCTTTCTAAAAAGTCATTATATGTCTCCATTATTTGATACTTGTCTCCCAGCATGTCCATAACATGACATGAATAGTCTAATCTGAGACATCCGTCAGAAATAATACAGCTTGTGAAGGTTTGACCTCCATAATGTAATGCACTGACTGATAGTTACCAGGTATGTAATTGGTATACAGCAGGTATTATCTGCTGTATGTTCTAGCTTTTCTTTTTACTTTTGGCACAATAGAATCAAAGTGTTTAAAAATTCTACTAAAGGTTAGCATTTTTGTAATTATGTATCTACAAATTTAAACATGTTAACTTTGCAACAACTAAAGTTATTTTACAAGGTAGATAATAAATACTTATCTTTTGGGTGGAACCAGGGATTGAACTCAAACCCTTGCACTTGCCAGGCAAGCACTTATTCTACTGAGCCATCTCCCCGGCCCATAATAAATACTTATAATTAAAATCAATAACATTCAACTGAATTTAATGTTGTTGAATTTTAAATTTAGAAAAAGTTAGCATCGCTCAATTCTCTAATATGTTATCACCTGCTTCCCGTCTGACAGTGGCTTCTGGACTGAGGGTCACATTGAGCTGCTTGCTGCTTCAGGGGTGTATTTAGGAAGTCAGCACCATGGCAGAAGACATCAAGACCAAAGTCAAGAGCTGCAAGACTACCCCTTTTGACAGCCACTTCCCCAGTTAGAACCAGACCAGGAACTGCCGGCAGAACTACCTGGAATAGCACCACTGCCAGAAGGCAATGACTGAAAAGGGGAGTGATAGCTCTGTCTGTGAGTGGTACCAACGAGTGCACAAGTTCCTCTGCCCTATATCCTGGGTACAACCTGGGACGACCGCCAAGCTGAAGGCATGTTTCCTGGCAAGATCTGAACTGACTCCACCTGTTTCTCTGTCCTCTGTTTGTCTCCTGGTGGTAAAGGGAGACCTGGGTATGTGATGGTCCTACCCTGGAACCCTGAATCATGACTTAACTCATAACAAAAACTGTGGAAAAGTGTAAAAAAAATGATATGTTATCACCTTTGGTAGGATGATGTTCTGATATAAGAAACAAATATCTGGACTATAATTAAGATTTGTTTTAGAATTATACAAGTTATTCAACGATTATATTAAAAATCTTTAATATGAAGTTGGTAATATAATTCAGAGCAGTTCTGTGTGGGGATCAAGGTGGTGGTGGTTTTAAACAGATGATAATAATAAAATTGAAATTTATATTTACTATTAGCTATATATTTATATAGTTATAGCATGATTTCTGAATGTTCTTTTTTCTTTTCTTGGTACCAGGTATCAAGATCAGAACCTTGTGCTTGCCAGGCAGGCTCTTGTGCCTCTGAGATCTATCCCCAGAACATGTCAACTCTTTTGAAGAGACTATTTCAGGGGTTTTGTTTCATTACTGTGGTCAAATAGATTATACAATATCAGTATTTTTCAGCTCTAATTTTAAACATAGTTAATGGCTGATTAAATGTGGAATGAGCAAAGGATTGCATTTTTATATATTTGTATTAATTTTTTATTGTTATACTTGTGGGATTGATAGTCTTTGTGTCATCATAGCATGGTTGCAATTTCTGCTTTGGAGTTAGACAGACCTGAGTTCCTAACCCAGTCCCTTCTTAGATGTTACACAAATTATTTAATTTTTCCAAGCCTCAGTTACCTCATTAATAAAGGAATTACACTAGTCAGTGTTTCACTACTATAACGCAATACCTAAGGCAAGCTACTTTATAGAGAAAGAAGTTCATTTAGCTCACAGTTTTGGAGGTTGACATTTCAAGCAGCATGGTCTCCTTTAGCTTCATCACATCAATATGACATCTTGGCAGGAGAAGACTGAGTGAGAGGTGGAAATTATACCACATGTGGGTAATCTAGCAAGCAGGGAAATGTGGCTTTTAAAAACAACTATAGCGTGATAATTTATCAGGATCCCAGAAGAGTGATTTTAATCTCCTCTGAAGGCAAAGGCTCCAATAACCTAACAGTCTCTCCTCAAAGCCCACCTCCTAAAGGCAACATCACCTCTTAACATTGCCATGCTGAAGACTGATTCTTCCAATTGGTGAACCTTTCAGGGAAAGGCTATATCCTAACTGTAGTACTCTTCTTCTTGGCATTATTATTATTATTATTATTATTTCCTGCATTCTTTATATTTCTCATCATATTTTATAGTACTGTACAGGTTCTATAGAGAAAGAATCAATAGACTGTCTCTTTCTGTAATTATAAAAGGGTATTTATAAAATTGTCTTACAGGGTCAGAGGCAGGAAAACCCACAATAGTTGTCTGTGCACTGCACACCCAAAGGACCCAGGCACTGCTTAGTCCAGGAAGCTTGAGGTCTCAGAGCTAGAAGGACCATGGATGCAAGGCCAGTCTGAGACTGAAGGCCTGGAAACTCTTGGGACAATCACCAGTGATCGACTGTGTGGAAAGGCTGAGAAGCTGGACTCTGATGCCCATAGGTGATTGTCAAAAGATGCACTGACTCTAGCAGGATGGGTTTCCCACATAGGGGCCTACTTCTGCTTTTCTTTCTTTCTTTCTTTTTTTTTTAATTTTAATTTTTTTTTTTTTTTTGCTGTCAGAGGTGAATATTCTATTGGTATCTAAATACTATAGGTGTTTCAGAGAACCTGAATGTAACATAAGAGAGACAGACAGACAGACTTGCTCTCCGAGGCGTTGTTCCTGCTACTTCACCCTCTTGCTCTTTGCTGCTGCCATGCACTGCTGCCCTCTGCCTCGTGCCGCTCTGCCTTGGAGTCAGATGAATACGGACTGAAACCTCCGTTGACTGAAATTTTGATTGCCAAATTCTGAGGAAAGACCTGAAAAACTCCTCAGTTAAGAACAATGAACAGCCAGTCCTAGCCCAGGTCCG
>NW_004526125.1:0-506 GCF_000260255.1 Octodon degus
TGCAAGCTTGTGATTGAGATTTTATATTCCTCTATATCTCTTTGACTCTGCTTCATGAGATCTATTTCTTTCCTGTATTGCTCATTGAAGGAATCCGTCATTTTTCTATTCTCCTCTTTTTTTTAATCAATGTCTCCTTTAGAAGCAGTTATTAATTCTTTTAATGCAGTGTTTTTTTTCAGATTGTGTTTCCTTCCTATATTTCGGTAGTTGATTCTTTACGTCAGACACTATGAGTTTGAGAACTCTCTTTTTTATTTCAGAAAATTCTGCTTTGAGTTCTTCTGTAACTTTCTGCTGTTACCTATTTACTATTGATGCTTTTAAGTCACATATTTGAGTTGAGCTAGTAGAAAAGAATTCTGCTGTGATTTCCTCTATGACTTTCTCCTGTTTCTTATTTACTATTGACGCTATTAATTCATACATTTGAGCCGAGCTGTTGTCCTCTGCACTTGTTCTGGGTGGGTATTGTGTTTCTTCCATATATCTCTGTATTTGGTTCT
>NW_004526125.1:1356-8062 GCF_000260255.1 Octodon degus
TGGACTACAACTGGATTGGAATTATTTTTATATGTCATTAGATTTAGTGTCAGTTTTAGATTTAAGGTTACAATAGGGTTTGTGTTAGGGTTAGATTTAGGATAGAGTTATGGTTAATGATACAGTTAGGGTTAGGGTTAGATTTAGGGTTAGTATACAATTATAGTTAGGGTTAGGGTTAGGGTAAGCATTAGAGTTTAGAGTTGGGTCCAAATACATTCAGGGTTAAGGTTAGGCTTAGGATTAGTGTTTAGGTTTAGGGTTAGTATTAGGCCCAGAATAGAGTTAGGATTAGGATAAGATTAGGGTTAGTGTTATGATATAGCTAGGGTTAGGGTTAGGATTAGTGTTAGGTTTAGAATCAGGATTGAGTTAAAGGTAGGGTTAGTGCTTCTATTAGAATTAGGGTTACAGTTAGGGTTAGGGTTAATATTTGGTTTGTATAGTGTTAGGATTTAGGTTAGGATTATGGTTAGTGTTAGAGTTTTGCATTAGAGTTAGTGTTAGGGTTATGGTAATGGTGAGTGTTAGATTTATTTTTAGAATAATGTTAGGGTTAGTCATAGGTTTAGGGCAATGGTAAGGTTAGTGTTAGAGTTAGGGTTTGTTAGCATAGAGTTTCTGTTAGGGGTATGGTTAGGATTAGGTTTATCATAATGTTTAGGATAGAGTTAGGGTTAGGGATAATGGTACAGTTAGCATTAGGGTTAGGGTTAGGTTTTGAATAGAGTTACAGATAAGGTTATGGTTATGTTTACTGTTAGGATTTGGGTTATGGTTCATGTTTATGGTTAAGATTAGGGTTAGGGTCAAGATAGATATAGGGTTAGGGTTACGATAAGGTTAGGCTTAGGGTTAGGGTTAATGGTTAAGATAGTGTTAGGGTTAGGCAAAATGTTAAGGCTAGTAATTAGTGTTAGGGATAGGGTTAGGGTTAGTGTTAGTGCTTGGTTTAGTGTGAAGGTTAGAATAGAGTTAGGATTAGGGTTTGAACTTGTTACCACCTCGTTTCTTATAGAAATGAATGGGAGAGAATACATCTTTCTAGAGTTCTTCTGCTCAATGAGCTGGAAAGACGCAAACTTCACCGATGCTTTCCCTTAGCAGCTGAGTAGCCATTCTTGGCGTAGTGGGGCTTTGCGAATTACTTCGGGTACCAAAGTGAAGTTTTCAAGGGAGTTATGTGCTTTGCTGTATTTGTAAACTGGCTTTCTTGTTCCTGGCTTCCCAAAGCAGCTAGACCTTAGATGACTCTTCTCCATTAAGATCTCACTCTTAGAATCCAAGTAATCCAGCATAGTATTAGGATTAGGGTTATGGTTATTGTGTTCAGGGATAGGTTTAGAGTAAGACAAGGTTACGATTAGAGCTAGGTCTAGGGACAGGGCATAGAGGTTATCATTGGGGTTAGTGTTAAGTTTAATGATAGAAAGTGTTAGGTTAATGTTAGATTTAGGTTTAGCGTAGGAGTACATATGAGAAGGATTAGGGTTAGGAGTTAGAGTTAGTGATAGGTTTACTCTAAGGACTTAAGGTGAGGGTTGGGGTTAAGGATACAATAGGGTTAGAGATATGGTTAGTGTTAGGCTGAGGTTTAGAGCATAGGAGTAGGATAGACTTATGTTTGGGTTAGGGCTAGGGTTAGTCTTTAGGGTTAGGGTTACATTTAGGGTTAGTGTTTGTTCAGTGGTAGGGTTAGGATTACTGTTAGAGTTAGGGTTAGTGTTAAGATTACTATTAAGTGTTAGGATTAGTGTTAGGGTTAGGGTTAGGATAGAGTTAGGGTTAGGTTTAAGGTTAGAATAGGGTTAGAGTTAGGGTTAGTGTTAGGGTTAGGGTTATGATAGAGTTACTGTTAGTGTTAGTGTTAGGGTTAGGATTTATTATTAGGTTTAGTGTTCATCTTAAGGTCAGATTAGAGGATGTGTTACGGTTAGTGTTATGGTTAGGATTCACTTTTAGTGTTAGTCTTAGTGTTAGTGTGAGTGTTTAGAGTTAGGGTTAGGATTAGGGACAGGATTGAGTTAGAGTTAGGATAGGGTTAAGTTTGGAGTTATGATAGGGTTAGGGTTAGGATTAGTGTTAAATTTAGGGTTAGGTTTAGGGACAAGATAGAGTTAGAGTTAGGACAAGGTCAGGTTTAGAGTTATGATAGGGTTAGGATTAGGTTTAGGATTAATGTTAAATTTAGGGTTAGGATTCCGTTAGGGTTAGGGTTAGTGTCAGGGTTAGGGTTAGGCTTATGGTTAGTATTAGGTTTATTTTTAGAATAGAGTTAGGGTTAGTGGTAAGTTTAGAGCTATGGTAAGTACAGGTTTAGGGTTAAGTTTACAGTTAGCATAGAGTTACGGTTAGGGGTATGGCTAGGGTTAGGGTTAGTGTTATGGTTAGGATATAGATAGGTTCACGGTTATGGTTAGTGTTACAGTTAGCATTAGGGTTAGGGTTCAGATAGAGTTAAGGTTAGGGGTAAATTTAGTTTTTAGATTTAGGTTAGTGTTCGTCTTCAGGGGTAAGGTTTGTGTTAGGGTGAGGAAACAGTTAAGGCTAGGATTAGGGTTAAGATAGGGTTAGGGATAGTGTCAAGGTTAGTGTTAGGTAGTGGTTAGGATAGAGTTAGGATTAACATCAGTTACGATTTAGTGTTAGGGTTAGGGTTAGTATTAGTGTTTGGGTTAGTGTGAGCGTTATAATAAAGTAAGGGTTAGGGTATGGACATGTTGACACCGCGTTTCCAATAGAAATGAATGGGAAATAGAATATCCTTCTACAGTTGCTCTGCACAACAAACTATAAAGTCATCAACTTCACGGAAGCTTTTTCTCAGGAGACTGAATGATTTACCACTCTTGGAACAGTGGAGCTTTGCGAATTACTTTGGTTAGCAAAGGTATGTTTTTAGCCAGAGTTCTCTATTTCACTGTATGTGGGAACAGGCATTGGAGTGCCCTGCTTCCTAAAGAAGATGGAGCTTAGCTGGCTCTTCTCCATTATGAACCCATGCTTAAAAACAAATATCATGGAGCAGAAACAATCAGCTGTACTAGGAAAGCTGGATTCTGAAACCGTGTTACCAGCTCAGTTCCCATAAGCATGAATGAGAGAGAAAGCATCCTTCTCCAATTCCTCTGCACAACACGATGGAAATTCTCCAACTTCATGGATACTTTTTCTTATGAGACTGAATGAGTTACTACTAGGAGCAGTGGGACTTTGTGAATTACTTTGCTTACCAAAGTGACATTTTAGCCAGAGTTCTCTGTTTCACTGTATGCAGGAACAGGCCATGGAGTGCCCTACTTGCCAAAAAAAGCCAGAACTTAGCTGACTTTTCTCTGTTAAGAACTTAGTCTTAGAAACACAAATCATGGCGCAGAAACAGCCAGCTGTTCTAGGAAACTGGATTCTGAGAATGTGTTACCATCTTGGTTCCTATAAGAATGAATGGGAGAGAAAACATCCTTGTCCAGTTCCTCTGCTCAATGAGCTGGAAAGTCATAAAGTTCACAGATGCCTTCTCTTAGGAGACTGGGTTGCCACTCTAGGCATAATGCCACTTTTCAAATAACTTCGGTTACCAAAGTGAAATTTTGGTGGGAGTTCTGTGCTTTGTTCTTTGTGAGAACAGGCTTTAGTGTTCCCTGCTTCCCAAAGCAGCTGGAATTTGATGGCTCTTCTCCATTAAGATCTCACTCTTAGAATCCAAATAATCTGGCATAGGGTTAGCATTAGGGTTAGGGTTATTGTTTTCAGGGTTAGGGTTAGGGTAAGACAGGGTTATGGTTAGAGTTAGGGTTAGGGTCAGGGTACAGGTGTTATCGTTAGGGGTAGCGTTAAGGTTAGAGACAGAAAGTGTTAGGGTTAATGTTTAGATTTAGGGTTAGTGTAGCAGTAGATGCTAGAAGGGTTAGGATTAGGTGTTAGAGTTAGTGTTAGGTTTACTGTAAGTATTTAGAGTGAGAGTTAGGGATAGAGTTGCAATATGGTTAGGAATACGGTTAGTGTTAGGGTTTAGGTTAGGACAGAATTAGGTTGGGGTTAGGACTAGGGTTAGTCTTTAGGGTTAGGGCTAGATTTAGGATTTGGATAGGGTTAGCTTTATGTTACGGTTAGGTTTAGAGTTAGGTTTAGAACAGAGTTATTTTTAGCCTTAGAGTTAGGATTTAGTGTTATGGCTAGTGTTCAACTTAGGGTTAGGTTAGAGTAAGTTGAGGGTTGGTGTTAAGGTTAGGATTCACTTTTAGGGTTATGCTAGTGTTAGGGTTATGGTTAGTGTTAGGATAGAGTTATTGTTAGCATTAGGGTTATGGTTTGTGTTCAGCTCAGGTTTAGATTACAGTAAGGGTTAAGGTTGGTGTTAAGGTTAGGATTTACATTTAGGGTTAATGTTGGTGTTAGTGTTATTGTTAGAGTTAGTGTTAGGTTTAGGGTTAGGATAGAGTTAGAGTTAGGTTTTATGTTAAGGGTAGGGTTAGTGTCAGTGTTTAGGTTAGGGTTAGGTTAGAGTTAAGGTTATGGTTAGTTGGTTAGTGCTAAGTTCAGGGTTAGTGTTAGTATTAGAGTTTGGCATAAGTTTAGGATAGGGTTAGGGTTTCAGTTAGGGTTAGGGTTTTGAAAGGGTTAGGGTTAGGGTAGTGTTTAGGATATAGTTAGGATTAAGGTCTGTGTTAATGTTAGGATTTAGGGTTAATGTTAGGGTTGGGTTACTGTGAGAGTTGGAATAGAGTTAGGGTTATGGTTTGAACGTGTTACCAACTCAGATCCAAAAGAAATGAGTGTGAAAGAAAACATCTTTCTCAAGTTGCTCTGCACAATGAGCCAGAAAGTCGCAAACTTCAACAATGATTTTTCTTAGAAGACAGAATGAGCTGCCACTCTTGGCAAAGGGAGTCTTTGCGAAATCCTGTGGTTACCAAAGTGACATTTCAGTCATAGTTCTTTGCTTTGCTGTATGCGGGAACAGGCATTGGAGTGCCCTGTTTGCTAAAGAAGCTTAGCTGGAGCTTAACTGCCTCTTCTCCGTTAAACACACACTCTTAGAAATAAAAATCATAGATCTGACCAACCCCAGGCCCTGCAAATGTAGGGGAGAGCTTCTGCTCTGTCCTACAGCAGCCCACCACTCCAAACCCAGGCCTGCCACATGAAAGAGGCCTTTACCCTCATTCTCCAGAAATCCTCCACCTGGTCAGATACAACACAGCCCATCCTCTGAGTGAGAACTTCCACCATGCCTTGGGCCTGCTCCAATTCCGACCATCCCCAGGCCCTGTGAGTGTGGGGGAGCACTTCTACTCTATCTTTCACACATCCGCCATTCAAAGCTCAGGCGCACCGCTTGAGAGAGGCCTTTTCCCGCATTTTCAGGACCTCCCTCGCCTGGCCAGATCTAGCACAGCCTGTCCTGTGAGTGAGAACTTCCACTGTGCTCATGGGAGTGCTGCAGACCCACAAAATCATAGCCTTGATGAGTGTGTGGGACAGTTTCTGTGCTCTCTTGCCCCTGCTCCTCATACCTCTACAGACCCAGCCCAGACCTGGCATACAGACTTGGGGTAAAACCCTGCAGCAAAAGTCCCTGCAGTGAGAATAGGGTCAAAACCACACAGCTAATCCAGGAACAGATCATCTTAGGAGAGGGGTAGAGCAAGCCCCACCTCCAAGGGCAATAACAACAAGGAGCTGAGCACATTAGCCAGAACCAAACCAGGCACAACTGCATGAAGTAGAACTTGGTATATCAGTACCCAAATTTCATTAAGTGATAAGGACATAATTGCACCAAAGCTCTACACAAAAAGTCAGAGGTCAGTGCTATACGAAATGATAAAGACAAGGAGCAAAATGCAATCTCAGGCCTCGAACCCACCCGTAACAAGTACAAAGGACACTAGCTCAGCTGAAATAAATGAATCAATAGCGTCGGAAGTAAACAAATAACATCAGAAAGATATAGAAGAACTCAGAGCAGAATTAATCTCTGGAACAAAAGAAAAAAAATAAAACTCTGAATTCATAACTTAAGAATCAAATGCAGAAACATTTGGAGGAAACACAAGACCCACCCAGAACAAACGAGGTGGACACTAGCTTAGGAGAAATACATGAATTAGTAGCATTGGAATTAAATAAGCAACTGCAGAAAGGTTTAAAGGAACTCAAAACAGAATTAGTGTCTGAAATGAAAAAAGAAATATCTGAATTCAAGCACCTGAACTAAAGAATCAAATACAGAAACATATAGAGGAAACCAAATCTGAAAAAAAAAACCTCTGCAGTAAAAGAATTAATAACTGCTTCTAAAGAAGACATTGATAAAAAAAATATAGGAGACTAAAAATTGATGGATTCATAGAATGAGCAATACAGGAAAGAAATAGATCACATGAGTCAGAGTCAAAGAAATGTAGAGGAAGGTAAAATCACAATCACAAGCCATCAAAACCGTTTGAGTGAAAGTGAAGATAGAATTTCAGATCTTGAAGACGCTGGTGTGGCTAGTGAAAAGGTAAGAAAAGATTTTTTAAAAACAACTAAGATGCAGGAAAAATACTTCATCACCTGCAACACAATGCAAAGATGAACATGTGAGACTAATAGGCATCAATGAGAAAGGAGTCAATACAAATGATATAAAAAGAATATGGGCAGAAGTAATAGCAGAAAACTTCCCAAATATGAGGAAACAATCTGATATTCAGGTAAC
>NW_004526126.1:0-786 GCF_000260255.1 Octodon degus
AATTTGGACAACAACCTGAGACAGACACTGTTGTTTATGCATTACCAGGACAGCAGCAGGCCCCAGAGCCAATCCACAAAACTTTAACATTTAGCATTTAGCTCATTTATTAAAGTGGTGAAGCCACTCAACTCATAACAAATTTTCTTAATCAGTTATTTTCTTGACTGCACTGAAGTCTTGCTTTGGTTTGATACTAATTTTTTTCTCGGGGAGGGGGAGTTATCTTTGTTTTACAAGCTTTTTTTTGAGAGCATGAATTCAGCACATATATATTTGAAGGTAAAAAATATATTGAGCATCTTTTATGGATCTAATTATTGTACATATTAGTTGAGAAAACAACAAAAAGGAAATGAAACATAAATTTCTGCCCTCCAAGAACTTAAGTTAGGGGAATCATTGCAACTTGGAACACATTATAGAAGAAGCTAAAAGGTTGATGTGTCTTCAACAAAAATTAAGATTTTATCTCTATTCTATTTTGAATTTTCAGAAGGCGTTGGGACTATAATGGGTAAGAAAGGCTTCAGAAAGGGCTGACCAAATAGCTCAGTGAATTAAAGAGCCTGCAAGTAGGCTCAAGGGCCAGAGGTTCAATCCCAGGTGCCTACCATGCTGGCCCACCCTTGGAGTACACTGAGACAGTGAGTGAGACTGGGCCTGGTGGCTCACACCTGTAATCCCAGCTCTTGGGAGGCTGTATACAGGAGAATCACTATGAGTCCAACCTAGTAGTGAGACTCTGAACACCCTGTAGACCCTTCCCTAAAAAATACCAAAAAA
>NW_004526126.1:1093-1768 GCF_000260255.1 Octodon degus
GGGGGGCATGCACTGTAATCCCAGCGCTTGGGAGGCTGAAAACTGGAGGATCACTAGGAGTCCAATCTGTGTAGTGAGAGCCTGTGGACCCTGTACTAAATACATAAAAAGAATAAATAAATAAAAACTATTTTATAAAGAGATATCTCAGGGAAAAAGCAAGTAAAATCAAAGAATATGAACAAAATTAGGTAAAGATGCCTCTAGTGTAATTGCAGATTTAGAACTTGTGTTTGTTCAGCAGTTGGCTTGTGTGACTTCCAAACTTTGTTTGGGCTTCACACATCATCTTGTTTGGGCTTCAGTTGACTGAGTTTGGTGCTTATAAGTTGGTGATAGAAAGCACTGCATAACAAGCCCTTTAATCCAAAAGATTTTATATTGGAGTGCATACTAGATCACTAGTGGTTTAATCATTTTCTAATGAGTAGTTAATGAAAGTTTTACTATCAGGATGGGGCATGTAGAATTATATTTCCATTGCATATTTTTCCTATTGATCCTATAAAAAATAGCCACAAATGCAATGATTTTAAACATTATGCAGGCCAGTGAGACAGTCAGAAGACTAAACACCTACTTAGGCAAGCTTAGGTGAACACAGGGACCATGGTTTGATCCGCAGCATCGCATGTCACAGCAGCCCTTCCCTCAGGAAGGGCTGAGCCAGTCACA
>NW_004526126.1:2898-4121 GCF_000260255.1 Octodon degus
ATTAAAAAGACATCAAGATAGAGGAGAGTTCCTCTGCTTCAGATACTCTGGCATTCTTTTAATGTCTCGGTTCACTCAATATTTTATCACCTTTTTAGCTTTGGTATTTTCTGTTGCTCCTACCAGGAAAGTGCTAGATCCAGATCAGATTTTTGCCCAGATCACTCTGGAAAATGGCCTTAATCTGCCCATCTTATCTAAAGGAATTCTTCTTCCCACTCTATTCAGGTATTCTCTCATTTCCTACATTCCACGGACTTCAGATGTCTTAGACTTAAATTTTATTTCTTTGTTTTCATTCTTTGATAACTCATGAAGTTGGGCTTGAATCTGAAATTACGCTCTCAGTCTCACGTGTCAAAGGCTTGGTCCTAATCACAGCCCTGTTCAGAGAAGGGGTTTCTGGAAGGCAATTGAATTCTGAAAGTTTCGGCTTCATCAAGGGATTAACACATTGATGGATTCATTTTTTTCTAGCTTTCTTGAGAGATGAAAGTGATTTAGGCCACGGGAATCAGTTGACTCGAGTAAGAAAGTGTGTGTGCTCTTGAGAACGGCACTGTTTTCCTGAGCTCTGTCTCCCCTCTCCCCTCTTTCCTCTCCTACCCAAAAAGAGATGAACATATTTGCTTCTCTCTGCCCTTCTCCATGATGTTTTTTGTTTTCCTGGTCACAGTCCAGAAACCATGGAACCAGCATAGGCTGCCACCTCTGCAGCCATGAGCTGAAGGCCATCTTTCCTCCTTTGTTTTCCTCAAGCTCTTTGTCACAGCCACGGAATGCTGACCATCACACCTGTTAATGTCTATGCGTCATAACAGCAAATTGCTTGCTTTGCTTTAATTGCTGTATCTCCAGACTTTTTATAGACCTTGGCTTTCATGAAGCTCATCCTAAATATCAGATGCCTTATTCTAGAATGTGAAGTTATTAAACATTAATAGATAGTTATCACTTTTGTAATTCCAAATTTTGTTGAAACTGGGTACTTACAAAAAAATTTGTCACTTATTATTGGTATTTATTTATTTATTTTTGCAGTACCAGGGTTTGAATTTGGGACTTTGAGCTTGTCAAGTGCTTATGCCACTGAGCTATATCCTCAGCCCCTGTCACTTATTATTTTCAAATATAAATGTCACAGGCCCAGCCAAAAAGGTCAGTGGATTAAAGCACCTGCTTAGGCAGATGCAGGGGCCAGGAGTTTGATCACCTGGCCTGTG
>NW_004526126.1:6426-7534 GCF_000260255.1 Octodon degus
TAGGTATTTTTGTACACCCCCTCTCTTAGTTACTTTTCTTATGTTGCTGGGACAAAATACCTAACACCCCAAATTAAGAAGGAAAGGTTTATTTAGCTCACAGTTTGTGGAGGGTTCCGTCCTCCATCAGCTGGCTCCAAGGCAGGTGACATGGCACAGGGGCTGTATCTCAAGAAGGGAGAAGACAGCAAAAGCAACAAGATCCAAGAAAGGAGAGCGAACCTTTTGTCTTTTTCCTTCTATCGTAAGTAGGCTGCCCCTCTAGGCTAAGTTAGCACTTGCTCCATGTTCTTGACCTTCACTTGCACAGGATGAGGCTATTAACAAAGGGAGCACCCTATCCTCTGTTGAGTCACTTAGTTAACCTTCTAAGATTCTCAAGACAACCCCACCCCACCCTCCACCCCTGTCCCTGAACCTTCCCACCCACTCACCTTAAAACATCCCAAGAACCTCAAAATGAAGATTTACCCTGTCATTTCCCACAATCATTAAAACCCTTCCCAGGATCACCCAGCCTCCCATTCCCTACATCACAGCATGTTTTCATCTCTTACAACTTGACTTTTCTTTCTAGGATCAGTTCTTACGAACCCTTTCAAGAAATGATATTTTTTTTCTCCTTTTGGGACACTAAGGCCTGCCATTTCTTTTCTCCACCCCAAGTACTCCTTACTTGCTCTAAATTTAATCCTACACACAGACCTTGCTTGATGTTTAAGATCTAAACTGCCGCAGTACCCTTTTTCCAGAACGCCAGCAGTTTTTAAAAGCACTTGCTTGCTTTCAGAAAACTTGAGACATTTCACATCCTACTTCTATTTTTCTGTTTCCATCCCTGAGTGAGTTATTTCATGAGGTAACGCTATTTACTTTCATTGCAAAGTAGTAGCTAGAAAAAAAAAATACCTGGGAACTAAATGTGTTCACTGCTTGTCTCTCAGCAAATAGAACTAGAAAGTATATTTTGTAAGCAGACATCGGTAGTTGCTGTCTGGACTCTGAGTCACAAGATCCAGGATTTCATCCTGGTAACTCCAGCACCTGTCAAACTCCATGAGCTTCTTGATTTCCCTTCTTCATTCCTTACTTGTTACTTCTTTCTCTG
>NW_004526127.1:0-849 GCF_000260255.1 Octodon degus
AAGGCCAGTAGTAATGGTCTCCTGGTGGTGATGTCAAAGGCAGAGGGTGCAGCTGGGATCTTTTCTGTTTCCCCATGGAATTTCTCCTTTGGAACAGTTACACAGAGCCCTGCTTGCCACCCTACCCCCCACCCTCCATCCTCCTCCTGGAGAGCTTTGTGTTTTCCAGCCTGACTTGATCCTTGATTTTGTTGGGTTTCTAAAATACCCTAGCTCAACAGGAGGGAGCTGGCTGCTCCTTTTATTATCGAAATAAATTGAACTGCCAATTTCTTATTATAATCATGCCTTAAAATGTTCTTTTCACTTTATGAATTTTTAATTTAATTTTTGGATCTCAGTGTCTTCATTAAAATGGGAATGACAAATGACAGGAGTGTTTACTTCATGGAGTGCTTGGAGGATCCAAGGAGGGGTTTATGAATGGTTACAAATATTTAAATATTAAATATTGTTATGACAGCATGGGAACAATTGTACCTTGGTGTGAAAATCCTGGAAAGACAAAAACATCTCCATTTTATGGTTTTAGATGCTTCTGCCCATGTAAAAATCCCAAGCACATACTAAATACTCTGTCGATATGGTTTGATTCATGACTGATCTCAGATTGTTAGAGTTTCATCTTTGCTTCTTTATTTCTCATTCTTACCATTGTTTACTTTTCTGAAGCCTTGGCTGCCTACATCCTCCTCCATCCCTCAACATACAACTTCCATGTCCATCCTGGGCTCTAGGACAATCGTACTGAACTTATTAGGGTCAAAAAATAACTTTCCCATCTCCTCTTTTGCCTCTCAGAATTTAATGCTGTCACTATTCACCCAGTCATTCAGGCCATATAGATAA
>NW_004526127.1:3439-8016 GCF_000260255.1 Octodon degus
GTTAGAATGGTTTTTGATTTCTTCCTTTCTTAAAAAGATCTAAAATAATAAAACCCACTGTAACATTGTTAGGCTTCATAGGTACCATCTTTAACCCTTATTTTGCTTAGTAAGAAACACTTTGTTGAATAACTCAAAAAAGTAGATAAGGAAATGAAATACAGGGAAGTTAAGTGATTTTCTCAGGGTTACCCAGCAACTGGAATAAAGCCCGCATATGCAGCCATGTGACAGGAGTCAGGGTATTCACAAAGAGTCAATGACTCTATATGAAGCACACATCTTCTATTCCAGTGACATTTTCAAGAAATACTGAGAAGAGGCTTTTTTCCATACATGTTGTGGAGAAATAGTTTTTTAGTTGACATTTCTTTTCTTTCTTTGCCAACTATTGCCATTTGAGGCCAACAGGACTTTTCTTCAGTGTTTCTGTTCTACTGAAACCAGATCATGGAAACTTTGTTTTTATTCCCTAGAGGAATAACCTATGCAATCTTTCTAGCAAGGCTCTGGAGAATGCAGTATATTGTAGAGAACCAGTCATCTCTAAAGTGCAGCCTCTGTGAGAACTGCAGCTGCTTGGAAGATGCTCTGGATAGCAGTGTTCTGGTGGCGGGAGCCAACTGACCTCAACAAGCACCAACACCCGTGTGGTTCCTGGTCTTTCATCCTGCAGCTCTGCTGCTTTTATGAAGTTGTTGTGTCTTCCTTAACAGTGTGTGTGCATGCATGTTTGAGTGTGTACCACCACTTTTATATTGCCATTGTGTTCCCAGACACATTGACAGGTAAAAACAAATAGCTGTTATACCTGCAGTTTATGTCTGAAGTGCAAAGCCCTCCTCTCCTGATAAACCAGAAAATAATTTTTACTTCACAGTGTGTCAGGGCCCAAGCTCTCCATTCAATGAGTTGTTCTGTACCAAGGAAATAACACAGCCATTGACATAGTCTGCATAGCTTGTTGACAAATGTCAAATATCAATAAGGCATATGATGATGTACTGCAATATTTTCATTTGACTAAAATCATTGAAAAGATTTTGAATAGATCTAGCACATCAAGGGGCCACAGATACTCATGAAGGTGGACATCCAGAACTGCTTCAGAAAGTTCAAGAACAATGGGATATATATCAAAGGATAGCATTTTAAGGAGGATTAATGACAATGTGTCCTTTACCATAAATATTTCTTAAACTTTTCTATGTTTCCATTGTACTTTGTAGATTATTTGAGTGTATATTAGTCATTTTTCCATCCTGACATTGTGAATTTCATCTTCTAGCTAATATGAAAAGCACCAAGTCCATTCAAAAGGGGAAGGAAGGAAGAGGAAGGGAGTAAAAAGGAATTAAGATGTGTTACGTACCCAGAGAGAGAGCTCAGTGGTTTTATTACCAGCCTGCAAGTACAAGGTCCTGTGTTCAATCCCCAGTACACACACACGCGCGCGCGCGCGCACACACACACACACACGATGTGCTACAGATATACATGAGCTTCACATAAGGAATGTAATCATTATTCATTACAAGCATGTTATCATTAAAAATAAACTGGGAAATGTCAAAATGATCTATAACCATTTTTCCCTTTCATTAACATAGTTTCTTTTTGTCTCAGTTACTTCTCACCTGCTTCTGGGACAAAATGCCAGACACCCAAAATTAAGGAAGGAAGGGTTTATTTAGTTCATAGTAAGTGGAGATTTCAGTCCGTATTTAGCTGGCTCCAGGGCAGAGTATTACATCTCAGAGGGCAGCCATTCCTGCTGGTGGAAAACAAGGAAGAGTAAAACAGTAGAGTAAAGAGTAAAAGCAGCCTCTAGCAAGCCCTGCTCCCCTCCTTGTATTATGAGGAGGCTATCCTGGAGCTAGGAGTGTAGAATTCACACAGTGTCCATGCCTTCCCCTTGCAAAGGATAAGGATGTTTATAAAATGAGAACCGTGGCTCTCTGCTGTGTCACTTAAACTTCTAAACTTCTCAATGTATCAACCAGTTCTTTCTTTCTTTCTTTCTTTCTTTCTTTCTTTCTTTCTTTCTTTCTTTCTTTCTTTCTTTCTTTCTTTCCTTCTTTCTTTCCTTCTCTCTTTCTTTCTTTCATTCATTCGTTCTTTCGTTCTTTCATTCTTTCATTTTTTTGGTACTGGGAATCGAATTCAAGACTTTGAGCTTGTCAGGCAGGCACTGCACCATTGAACTATGGCCCCAGAACAACATAGTTTCTTTTACTTAAGACATAAACACTGACAAGAATGGGAAGAAATTAAGTAATACTATTTTCAATTATTTGCGGTCAAATATCCTTCCTACAGCTATGATTTTTCACCTTACGTTGCATTTGGTGTAGTGGTAAGGGATTTGTTCTCCTAACTCTTTTAATCATCACAATATGAATTAAAGCACAGATGTAATAAGGATGAAAAATTATTTAGGAAAGAATCCCTCTCTTAATACTGGGGTCCGTGGGTGCTCCTCTAGCTAGAATTCTCCTTCCTTAGTTCTACTTCCAAACCTCCTGTTGGACACCTTCTAACATACACAATTTTCTTTTCCTAATCGCCATTTCTGAAGCCATCTGGTTGTATTTTCCCAAGACATCAGTCCTATTCTGTTAGGCATCATGATTCATCCAGGATATGTGATGCATATGAAGAATAGATTTGGATTCACAAGACATAGGTTGGAGTTTTCCAGGGCTTATTGGTTAAGTCTTACCGATAGAGGCTGCTTATCTTAAGGGCATTATGATATTGAAACAAGATAATGTAGAAATAACTCATTATTAACTGGAAATTATTTAAAACTTGTTCTTACTGAGTGCTACACTGAGCTTACAGTGCTCTGTGACACTTTGAAAGATGCCTGAAGACTAGCTATGTTGCTCAGTGTATCCAGTGAATATATTTAGGCACTAAATAATACCTTTTTAGTTGCTAAGCAGCTCTAAGGTATCTTGGAGCATCTTTCCAAGACCCGTGATCAAGCTGGAGACTTAGCAAGTGCAGGGGTGTTTGAGGCAAATTCCTTTTATGGACATAAGACCAAGGGAAAGGCTTTTATCAGGAAAGACAGCTCTGATTTTGTTTAAAAATTTTCTGAACTGATAAAATCCTTAATCATAAAGTCAAAATCAAATGTCACAAATCTGGGGATAACTCTACATGGGGTAGGAAGATATGTGGCCAATTTGATTCCCCAAAGCAGGAATTACCTTAGTTGTTCATAGGGAATTATCATAGTTGTTTTTGTCCTTAGAAGATTGGATTTTTAGGGTGAAAGAATAATTGCCATGGTAACAGACTTTCTACCGTCTGAAAATCAAAGATGAAAGCTCCGTATGTCAACCCTGTACTCATGTGCTCCCTAAGAAGCAAAAAGGGCTTGCTTGCTTGGCAAATGTGCTTCTGTTTATATGATTTTAAGATAGAAATCATGTTAATCACATATAAAGGCCAAGTTTGCTAATTTTACTTGTAAAGTTTCTAATAGTTTGAGTAGATCTGTCAGGGACATTGTAAGCAAATTTTTTGGACCTTCACAGGCTGACGCCAAGGCTGATAAGGCATTCAAGGTTTGAATTTTAGTTTCCTGTGAAGATTGAGGTTGTCATTGATCCACTACCTGGTGCAAACAAAGACCATAAAAATTATACTTGCAGAACCTGGAAAGACTGCATGCACAGAGACAGCCTGGCCTGCACTTAATTACTCTACTCCACTGCTGCTAGCATCTTCCCATAACTGAGTCATCCCTGACCCTGGCAACTGTGACTTCTTCTGACTTTCAAGAGTTTTTCACCATAATTTGTGTCTGGACACCTCAAACCAAAGACTTGGCTCTGGTTTCTTTCCTGACCCCAGTTTTCTTCACAAACCACAAAACCATGCCCTCTGGTGTTACTCCTGAGGACTTTTCCTGACTCACCCCTGTCTGTCCACATTATAGACCAAGCACATAGTCTCTTGAAGCCATGTGTACACCAGAAACTGGTTGTCAAGTATTTTCTAAATTTTTAAAAAAATCTTTATTTATTTATTTGCAACAAGGTCTTGCTACACAGCTTGGACTCGTAGTGATCCTCTTGTCTCAGCCTCCCTGGTGCTGAGATTACAGGAGTACACCACCATGCCTGGTCTCAGTGGCTAGTTCAGCATGCCAGGGGGTGGGGCTGGCACAGAATGTCATGCCAGAGATTAAACCTCAGTCTCTGTGCTTGCCTAAGCATGGATTTAGTCCTTTGAGTTATCTTGCTGGCCCTATAATGCACTTTTTTTTTTTGGTGGATCCAGGAATTGAATGCAGGCCCTTGCACTTGCCAGGGAAGTGCTTATTCCACTGAGCCATCTCCCCGGACCTTCCTATAATATGCTTTAAGTGAGGAATTGTATACATGACGGGTGACTCCTACTATACTAAAAGTCTTTTATAATAGGTCTCTTGTACATGATGGTGATAATAGTTATCAACAATGTATCATATTTTTGAAAATTTTCAAAAATAGACTGGAAAAGATGGGAAAAGTTAAGTATGTGATATAATGCATATGCTAATTAGATTGCCTTAGTCATTA
>NW_004526128.1:0-1618 GCF_000260255.1 Octodon degus
CTAGAGAAAAGAAACAGATCACATTTAAAGGAAAACCCATCAGAATAACATCAGACTTCTCTTAGAAATGTTACTAAACAGAAGAGAAAAAAATTTAAAAATAGGAATAAACAATTACATATTTTTTACACAGAAATTTAGAAATGTAACCATAGACAGCATTGTGGCTGGACAGTCCTATGACTTTTTTTTCTTGCCTCTTGTTTTCATTCATTATTCCTTTTCTCAAAACAAACATTTATTTGAGAGACAGTATAGCAGTCTGTCTCTCAAATAAATGTTGACATGACAAGCAGTACAAGCATAAAAGTAAAGCTTTTTAGTATGCTGAACTGTAAAAGGCTAAAGTCAACAGCTTCTGACATTGTCAGTCCCATCGATAACCCACTACTATTATGTGAGGACCACAAAATGGTAAAGGAGAAATCAGCCAGCCCCAGTGCACTGCTCACCGAGGCGGGAACTGAGAAGGGCATCTCTTCACTCAGGCCCAACCCTCTGCACCCCTGGAGACTCACTTCTGTCCCCTCCACTGCAACCCCCTTGATCCTGACCCTCATGTCTCTTCGGGATTCCAAAACCCTTGGACAAATTGGTGAAACCTAATATGGCCATTCTGGAGTGATTGACACACAAATAACATTCTCCATGTCTCTGTCTCTCTTTCTGTCCTTGTACATGTGTTCTGTCCAGTCTCTTTTTCCTTCTTCTTCTTCTCTGGTGCTTGTTTTCAGACTGAGTGTGTCAGCAACCAGGACTTTCTCTCTGGGTTCCCTTCCAAAACACAGCCACTGCTATCACCAACCTCTACAAAGAAGATGTGGATACCCTTCAGCGAAGTTTTGATATTGGGATTCATATTGGTTATTAGCGATGTAATAAGGATATGTTGGCTTGGGTTAAAAAACACGTAAATATTTGCAGGGAATATTTGATCAACTCCTGTGTGGAAAGGTTCCTCCACCATGAAACTCTAGAGCTCCCCCAAGACTGACTGTAGTGTCCCCTAACCGAACTACTTCAGGAGATACTAGCTCCTCTGTGGAAACTGATTTGCAGCCCTTCCGGGAAACCATAGCTCTGCACGGTGCAATAGCTATTATAAGCGTGCATTCGAGTACCCCAGGCTCTCCTACACAAGTAATTAGTGGATCTAATGCTATTCAAAGGAGAAATGAACTCCATGATGTCGATTTGAACACTTTCATATCAGAAGAAATGGCACTCCAACTGGACAATGGTGGAACTAGAAAGTGTACCTCAGCCCAGTGTGGCGATGTTATTACAGACTCACCAACCCATAAGCACAACAGAATTATCTAAACTGCAAACATTTCCACACCCACCATGCTGCTTGAAAGCCACTTCATCCTCAACATATACTATTACTACAAAGGAACCATGAGACCATCTTCCCTTGTTCACTATTTAAGACAAATGAATTCTTTAGTGGTTGTCATAAAAGGAAATTCTAAGAATTTACAGTAGATGCCTCTTGTAATTATTGCTTTCTCAACACTATAATCCTAGCAGAGGACATCAGGTATAGGGTAGTCATTAGCAAGATCATCATAGACAAATATATATCCATTCTCTCTCTCTCTCTCTCTCTCTCTCT
>NW_004526128.1:1718-2594 GCF_000260255.1 Octodon degus
ATAATTTCTATCATTTTACCTGAAATGGGCAAGCCTATGTATTATGAATTTTTTCAAGCTTCCCTTTGGAATATACCAAGACTAAAAGTTACCTTAATTGTATTTATTCTCAAAAGAAAAAGGAAATAATCATATGTTTATTTGGTTATAGAATGCTGCTTTTTTTCCTGGTCCATTTCCTGTTGTGTTGGGTATTTTGCTTCAACAGTATTGCCAGGTTCCTAAATTGTCTAAAAACATGATTTGGCTCCCTTGCCAAATCTTTGGGCTTCCATTTTGTAGCTTCAATTTACCATGCACCTGGTTTCTATTTAGTAACAGTACAACTTCTAATTAGCAGAGTGTGCCCTGTTTTTAGTTTTCAAAACAATTTCTAATTCTGGTGATTGTGTGTGATGTAAAGAGGTGTTATGATGTTCATGCAATTAATAATATTAAAACAATACAAAGAACTTTATTGATTCAGTTTGTGTGTGTTAGTGCTCTAAAAATAGCAATATTATTAAACAGTCCCAATTAATCCTATAGGCTTCAAATACTCAATTTTAAGACAAGTACTACTTTCTAAGGTACTTTCCTCATGCTGAATGTAAACTGGTATACTGCATTCCAGGTGACCTGAATGACCTTTGAGAATGGGCTTCCTATGTTGGTTCAGTATTAGGGAGATGGATGGTGGGGATAGGTATTCTAGTCTTTCATATCCTGTGTTGCATTTTTCATGGTTGCCCTACTTTATGCAGTTTTATTTGTGGTGGGTGGAAGATGATAAACTTCTGTTTTATCTACTAACAATGTGATCACAAATAGCATAACTAATTATTCCTGTCCTTCTATTCCCTCTCCTAAGAAGTGGTATGGAGTCTCATTCTAAAA
>NW_004526128.1:3269-3868 GCF_000260255.1 Octodon degus
AAAAAATAAATAAAACAATGAAATCCATATTCAAACTAGTAATGAAAGTGAGATATTTCTAAATTCCTGAAAAAGTGTACTTTTTGTTTGTTTGACTATAATATCAGGAAGAATTATGGCATTCTATCATTTTACCTGAAATGGGCAAGCCTATGTATTATGAATTTTTTCAAGCTTTATTTTGGAATATACCAAGAAATGCATTTGGAGTTAATCTTTGCTATTCTGTCATTGGTAATTTAGATTCTGGAATTGGTTTTGGTGATGTGATGTGTAGCTCACAAGAGGCCAGAACTACTCTTCCTATAGGATTTTGAGATGGAGAATAACAGATCTAATCTTCCCCTTTATATTTTGGTCCTAGCTCCTCTTTCTCAGTTGGATAGCAATATATTTGGTTATTTTGTTTAAGTTGGTGCTCTGAAGCTTAATTTTAATAACCTTAACCTCAATTGTCAAATTTTGATAAAATATGTGCCATTTTCTTTGGTAAGAGTGGGTCGGGGAGACGGCTCAGTGGAATAAGTGCTTCCCTTGCAAGCGCAAGAGCCTGAGTTCAATCCCCGGTTCCGCCATAAATAAATAAATAAATAAATAAA
>NW_004526128.1:4069-5659 GCF_000260255.1 Octodon degus
AAAAGAAAAGAAAAGAAAAGATTTGTGCTCGCTTCGCCAGCACATATACTAAAATTCTTTGGTAAGAGAAAGCAGGTCTTAATGTTTGCCAGAATACAATTTATATGCCTTATGGGCTCCATTAAACTTTTAAAAACTTAAAAAAATAAAATTTAATACAAAGGCTCAGCTATTTGTGTCAAACAGCCTCTACAGAACCATCGGTCCTGAAAGGCTTTCCAGTTTGAGACTCAAGTTAGAATAAGGCATAACAAATATTAACAGAAGTCAAACAGGGAAAAGAAAGAGGGAGTCTGCATTTCCTTGTATCTCTGAACCTAATAAAACAAATCTATATTTTTCTTTAAACAATTGCCAAGACTAGAGTCTCAGATCAATAGAAGGGACAACAGTTTTGCTCTGGTTGTTATTCAGGCAGGGGCTAGTATTTTTCTTCCTTTTCATTTTTTTAACAAATACAAATAAAAAATTCTACTTCAAAAAACAATCTGACAATTTAGGAAAAGCCTATCAGTTGCATTCTAGACAGTCAAACCTATCTTACAATTTAAAATTCAATAGTAAAAATAGTAGGTTTTAGAACTGCTTTGTGATCAATACCACAAGAAAAGTTCTATTAACACCATTTATTCGGTTTCCAACTATATCAGTGAGAATAGTTTTTCAAATTTCGCATACGACCACCTTTCAACATCAGAAGAGTCATGACTTGCAAAGAAGTGATTTGGATTTTTCCTGCCTCCAAAATGTTTATCAAATCCTATACTTCTCACAGGCTTTTGAAACACGTAAAAAAAATAAGCAAAAAATACTCCAATGAATGAAGCACACCAAATATTAGTAATAAGTAACACATTCTTTTTGGGAAATGGCTGTTTTTTTTTTTTTTATCCAGTCTGCATATGCAAAGTAAGCAAGACAATTCAGTCTTTTTTTCTTCTTTAAAAATCTATTTCTCCTAAAATATCATTCCACAAAATTGGAAGTAAAGGGCTGAAAGGCCAAGACAAAGAGGAAAAAGGAAGGGGGCATGCATCATCAACACTAAAGAAGGAAAATTGTACAAACTGAATAAGTTTATAACAGACTAGGGTCACACTCCCAGACACAGAAGCCTGGCTGAAGAAATACGCAAGTCCAGTCCTAGCCCAGGCCTGATGAGTGTGTGAGAGAGCTTCCTGCTACCCTGCACCGGCAGGAACTGCTGGTTCCTGCCCAGGCGCAGCATGGGTGAGACCTTCTTCTACCTCGTGGAACACCCCCCACCACTCCGCAGCACCCCACCCCTGCCCGCCCAGTGAGAATACCTGCCGCTTTCTGGGGACACCCAGTTCCAGTCCTAGCACAGGCCTGGTGAGTGTGTGGGAGAGCTGCCTATTACCGCTACTCCACCTAGAACCCTGCAGAATCAGCGCAGGCCTCGCATACAGGCCTGAGGTGAAACCCTGCAGCTGTAATCCCTGTAGAGAGAGTAGCAGACAGAACCACACAGATAGTCTAAGAGCAGAACATCTTGCCACAGGGGCACAACAGGTTCACTCCCAAGAGAAGCAGCAGGAAGGACCTGAGCACAGCAGCCAGACCCAAGCC
>NW_004526128.1:7214-7629 GCF_000260255.1 Octodon degus
CATACGTCAACACATCTCAATTCTAACCATCAATGTAAATAGACTTAATTCATCAATTATGAGAAATAGACTGGCACAGTGGATTAGGAAACAAAATCCAACAATATGATGTATAGAA
Organism: Octodon degus; assembly: GCF_000260255.1. Taxonomy (NCBI): domain Eukaryota; kingdom Metazoa; phylum Chordata; class Mammalia; order Rodentia; family Octodontidae; genus Octodon; species Octodon degus. Next base: position 7,333 of record NW_004526128.1, read on the forward strand.
GAAATACATTTAACTCATAAAGATATACATACACTGAAAGTCAAAGGTTGGAACACAATTTTACGTGTATCAGCACCCCAGAAAAAAAGAAGGGGTAGCAATCCTATTCTCAGACAGTCTCAACTTCTTACCAAAAATGATCAAGTGAAATAAAGAAGGCCTCAGTATACAGGTTAGGGTAAAAATTCAAGAGGAAGAGGTAACACTCATAAATACGAATACACCAAACATGGGAGCACCCGAGTATATAAATCAAATCTTAATGGACATGAAAAATCTAATATCCAATACCACAAT
>NW_004526129.1:0-512 GCF_000260255.1 Octodon degus
AGCTTGCTCTTCTGCATTAATAACTCACACTTAGAAACACAAATCATGCAGTAGAAACACGCAGCACTCCTCAGGGCACCGGAGTCTATAAAGGAGTTTGTTGATCTTTCACCTTATGAATGAATATAAGAAAGTACAAACTTCTGCAGTTTCTCTGCACCTCCAGGTGGAAAGTCACAAACTTCACCGATGCTTTCACATAGGAGACTGAATGATTTGACACTCTTTTCTCAGCGCATAACTCTGAAGTAATTTAGTTACAAAAGTGAGGATTTAGCCAGAGTTCCGTGTTGCGCTGTACACATGAACATGCATTGGAGTGCCCTGCTTCTCAAACAAGGTGGAGCTTAGGTGGCTCTTCCACATAAAGATCTCACACTTAGAAAAACAAATCATGCAGTAGAAACAAGCAGCTCTCCTCAGGTCACTGGAGGCTAGAAACGTGTTTGTGGCTCTTTGCCCATAGGAATGAATGGAGAAAGAACAAACTTCTGCAGTTTCTCTGCACCTCC
>NW_004526129.1:2790-3352 GCF_000260255.1 Octodon degus
CTGGAGTCTTGAAACGAGTTTGTGGCTCTCTGTCCATAGGAATGAAAGGGGAGAGGACAAACTTCTGCAGTTTCCATGCACCTCCAGGTGGAAAGTCACAAACTTCACGGATGCTTTCTCGTAGGATACTGAATGATTTGCCACTCTTTTCACAGCGCGGAACTCTGAAGTTCTTTAGTTACAAAAGTAACGTTTTAGCAAGAGCTCAGTGTTGCGCTGTATACAGGAACAGGCATTAGAGTGCCCTGCTTAGCTAAGAAGCTGGAGCTTAGCTGGATCTTCTGCATTTAGAACTCACACTGAGAAACACAAATCATGCAGTAGAAACAAGCAACTCTCCTCAGGGCACTGGAGCCTAGAAACAGGTTTGTGGCTCCTTGCCCAGAGGAATGAATGGGAGAGAGAACAAACTTCTGCAGTTTCTCTGCACATCCAGGTGGATAGTCACAAACTTCACAGATGCTTTCCCTTAGGAGACTGAATGATTTTCCACTCTTTTCACAGCACGGAACTGTGGAGTACTTTAGTTACAAAAGTGAAGTTTCAGCCAGAGTTCTGTGTT
>NW_004526129.1:7280-8313 GCF_000260255.1 Octodon degus
AGAAACACAAGTCATGCAGTAGAAACAAGCAGCTCTCCTCACTTCACTGGAGGCTAGAAACGGGTTTGTGGCTCTTTGCCCATAGCAATGAATGGGAGACAGAACAAACTTCTGCAGTTTCTCCGCACCTCCGCTTTGAACGTAACAAACTTCATGGATGCTTTCTCTTAGTAGACTGAATGATTTGCCACTTTTTTTTCGCAGCGCGGAACTGTGAAGTACTTTAGTTACAAAAGTGATGTTTCAGCAAGAGTTCTGTGTTATGCTGTATACAGGAACAGGTATTGGAGTGCCATGCTTCCCAAAGAAGCTGGAGCTTAGACGGCTTTTCACTTTAAGAACTCATACGTAGAAACACAAGTCATGCAGTAGAAACAAGCAGCTCTCCTCAGGGTACTGGAGTGTGGAAAAGTGATTTTTGGCTCTTTGCCCTTTGGAATGAATGGAATAGAGAACAAACTTCTGCAGTTTCTCTGCACCTCGATGTGGAAAGTCACAAACATCACGGATGCTTTCTCTTAGGAAACTGAATGATTTGCCCCTCTTTTCACAGTGCGGACCTGTGAAGTACTTTAGTTACAAAAGTGACCTTTTAGCCAGAGTTCTGTGTTGCGCTGTATACAGGAACAGGAATTGGAGTGCCCCACTTCCCAAAAAAGCTGGGGCTTACCTGGATCTTCTGCTTTAAGAACTCATGCTTAGAAACACAAATCATGCAGTAGAAACAAGCAGCTCTCCTCAGGCTACTGGAGTCTCGCAACGTGCTTTTGGCTCTTTGCCCATAGAAAATGAATGGGAGAGAGAACAAACTTCTGCAGTTTCTGTGCACCTCGAGGTGGAAAGTCACAAACTTCACGGATACTTTCTCTTAGGAGACTGAATGATTTGCCACTCTTTTCACAGAGCGCATCTGTGAAGAACTTTACTTACAAAAGTGATGTTTTAGCCAGAGTTCTTTTTTGCACTGTATCCAGGTACTGGCCCTGGAGTGCCCTGCTTTCCAAAGAAGCTGGAGCTTAGCTGGCTCTTCTGC
>NW_004526130.1:0-5971 GCF_000260255.1 Octodon degus
ATGTTTATCAATAAAACTGTAGAAAAAAAAAAGAAAAAAAATAAGGTATTAATCTCGTTTTCATAAGTCCTCAAAATTTAGAGATAATTATAACTAAAGCTAGAGGGACTTACAGTGAACTGTCAGACTCCATAAATAAAGTTATCTAAGAGCTAGTGGGTTGCAATTGCTAGCCTCAAAAAGTTTATACATTTACCTGTTAGCTCAAATGCTCATGCTTTGATTATACATGCTCTAATCTCTCAGAATATTTTCTTTCCTAGAAGATACCAAAACCTAGGCAATCATGCAGATAAATCTGTAGCAAATATGATAGATTAAGATTCCTTTTACTGGGATCCACCAGATTTTGTCTCTAGAGACACATATTAAGGCCTTAACTGCCCATCTTATATAGCCCCGGTGAACTGAGCCTTCACAGAGCTTCCTGCCTCATTCCATCACATTTTTTGGGCAGGGCTGCCTGCAGGAAGCCATTGCAAAAGTTAGAAGGGTTTGCAGGAATGAGTTGGTCTCAGTTGAGGTGTTTCATAGGAGAAAGGATGCAGAAAGGAATTTTAGACAGAAAATGAGAATAGTGATACTAGTAGCCTACAGGAAGGAAGGCCACTCCAGGAAACAGGTAAAAGGTTATGCTTCCCTGGGTCCAGATGGAGAGAAGCAAAAAGTGTCCAAAGCTGCTAGAGAGGAAATAAAACAAAGTGTTCATGATGGAATCAGAGAAAGTTTCAAATTGATAAGATCATGGGTCTTTGCCTCTCAGCCCGAGGAAACCCATGTTAACTACCAATATAAGGAAAAAGCCTGTTAGACATTTGATAGAAGCTCATTCAGATTTGTTGGTAGTTATCCAGCCAGTGACCCCCACCTGCAAACTAGAGAGTACTCAGTGTTTTCCCGAAGTCTGGCAGTTCACGTGCCCACAGTAATAATAGAGTTAGTGAGATATAAAAGGCCAGTTTATTTGAGACGATACCCAGTGGCCATGGAAGATAAAAAAGGGATTAAACCCCACATTTAAGAGGTCTCTGCTAGTGGACCTACACAGATTTCTAACTAGTCCTTTTATAATTACAAACTTTAAAAGATTACATTGCAGATTCTTCCACTAATGTCTCAATAGTTGTTCAAAATATTAGATATCAAATAAATGGTATGTGAGATGCTGAGGTCCCCTACCCTTATCATTAAAGACCCTATCCTTATCATTTTTATGGGAATTCATTACTGTCTACTTGGTGAAAATCATTTTTGACTATATTCATAATTATCCTGTTCATCTTATTATTTGTCCTATGCGTGTTAAATAGTTTCTTTACCTTTGTCTCTTCCAGATTTAGAGCTGTTCCATCTACCTAAGATAAAAATGCCTGGTGTCTATTGAGGGCCTTTAGATAGAATCTCTGGAGAGTATCACTGACTGATCAACAACTACGACCCCTTTCAGCCTGAAGAAGCCAGAGCAGAAATCCCGTGATTTCCTCACAGCAGTTCGGGTTACTTCTTCAGAGGAGGGAATGTTGCAGGAAGCTGAATTATATAAAAATATTATAGGCAGTCAGACAGGGCTAGGCCCTCAAGGAGACAGCATGAAAGACAAGATATATTGCAACTGTGAAAGAGATGGATGCCCCTGCTGTGGGCCAGATCTAAAGACCAAAAATTGAACAAATGCTTACCTCCCTAAAGACTGGCATCCAAGATTGATCATCACCCTGAGGAAAGCCTGGAAGAATCATTAATCTGACTACTACTGGCTAGCTACAGGACAAAAGTCCTGTTCTATACCCACTTGCTACGTGACTCACTTCCCCATTTGGTCCTGGAATTAATCAATTTTATCTGAGCAATGGTGCTTGTAATCTCATTGGTTGACCATAGTTTTGTCCCACCTCATGCCTACCCAAATAAGTTCCCATGTTTTCTACCTTAAAACCACATGATCTTATACTATAAAAGTCCCTGGAAGAGACAGCTTCCTGGGGATTACCCACTTGGGGCCCCCCTTCCTGTCCCTCTCTCAGACAGGAGTTTCCTTTCCCCCAATAAATACATTCTGCTCATAAGCTCCATTTGTTCCTAAAATTCATTGTTTGGTCTTAGAGCACACACACTCATCCCAGGTACCTTTTAGGTCAGGAGATCATTTCTTCATCTTACATCACTCCTGCCTCAGCCCACCCAGTGCTGGGCTTACAGGCATGCACCACCAAGCCTGGCTCCCTGGCTTTTGGGTTTTGTGTGTGCAGATTTCTGATATCCACAAGTTTCTGTGGTTCTAGTATTAAATGACTTTTAAGCATGTGAAGATTGTATGATTCTTACCTTAGTGAGATATAGGGAATTAACTCAGTCTTGTATGGTTTTGTATAAATCCTACTTAAAATAAAAAAAAAAAAAAAAAAAAAAAAAACCAAAAGAAGGGGGTGGTGAATGAAAGCGAGACAGGAAAAGGAATATTGTGGGACTGTCCTGCTTCAAGGCTGTATATGGTTAGTTTTTTTGACTTATGTGTAAACATAAGAAGTATTTAATTCTTTATGCCTATTTTTACAATATATTCTAATTTTTAAATGTTTTCTATCATATTCTGTAGGGACTTAAAGTTCAACATATCAATACTTGATGAAAAATACCTGTTCCATATTATGCCTAAGATGTTTGATATGCAGACAGATAGTGAGGTTAAGCTTAACAGCCTAAGTTGTATGATAATAACAATAAGCTTGTCTTCTGGATGGTTAACAACCTAAGTTTGCAGACCAAAATTAGAGAAAAAGGAGAGCTGCAAGGAAAGCCAACATTTTGGCCCTAGCCTTCCAAGGTCAATTAAGACTCAGGACATATGAGAACTTGTACTGTAACGTCATGTAACTCGGTAGTGTCCCAAATTTTTTGATCAAGGAGATTATGGGGCCAAAGAGGACAGTGATTGATGATGTAGAATGTGCCTAAGGAGAGTCATATGGAGAGAAAACATTCTTTCAGGCTTTCACAGAGAGCACATTGGCCAAGCAATGGCCGTGACTCATCCACATGGTTGACACTGACAAAGGTTCTATAATCTGAGGTACAGGATCTCAGGATAAATCCTGAGGGGATTTCACTGACCTTCTCAGACCCAAAAGCTGCAACTCTTGTTGCATAGGTCCTGCTTTACCTTGGTCTTAACCATCCAGCCCAAAAAGTATAAAAAACGAAATATAAGAAGTAAAGCCATGCTGTTATGTTGAGCTGTAGGGGACTCTGACATTGCCAGTCAAGTGGAAGACCCAATACTATTATGGGCTACTGGACTCTTTTAGAATATTTTTCTGAGTTTACACACCTATAATATTCAAATAACGGAACTTAACAAAAAAAAAAGGGTATACAGATGAATGTCCATTTTGTATCTGTGTATTCAAAGTGGTTAGGATAGATATATAGTTACATTCTCTTAATGAATAGAATGATTTGTTCTAATGGTGTTTGTAAATAGGATATCATGTCCGCATCTTGTACAGCAATTAACCACTAGGAAGAATGTGTGCATTGTGTTATTATTGAAACTGTCCTACCAATTTGATTTGAAACTGTCTCATTGCTATTTGTTTATCAATAAAATTATGGGGAAAAAAACTACACAATTAAAAAAAAAAAAACCAAAACTACACAGTAGGCCACATGTGGTGGTGCATGCCTGTAATTACAGCACTAGGGAGGCTGAGGTAGGAAGATCTTTGAGAGTTTGAGACCACCCTGGGCTACAAAGTGAGTTCAAGGCCAACCTAAATAGCATAGTGAGACTTTGTCTCAAAAAGACATAAAACAGACTGGGAAAACAGCTCAGCAGTCTAAGCATTTGCCTGGCAAGCAGAAAGACTCGGGTTTGGTCCCCAGCACTGCATGCTGTAGCTCTGCATAAAGCTGGCCACCGAAACTGGATATGGTAGTACATGCCTGTAATCCCAGTGCTGGGGAGGCTGAGCCAGGAGGATCACCATGAGTCTGAACTGCATAGTGAGACCCCTGTACTAAATAAATAAATAAATAAATAACAAAACAAAACAAAAAAACCCTACAAAACTACACAATAGAAATAATGCTAGCTTGTTTTTGTTTTGGCATTGATATTGAGTCTAGATTAGTTTTTCTTGTGTATTATTTGAACAATTTGGCTATCAGGATTATGCTAACCACATAGAACAGATTAGGAAGCTTTATATCTTTTCTTTCCCTGTCCTTTGGAATGGCTTAAAATAAATGTGTGCCTCCAAGATTTTTTTTTTTTTCTTAACATTTTATTGAGACAAGATTTTATTATGTGGACCAGGCTGGCCTTCAACCTGCTGCCCAACTACTTTAACCTTGCATTAGTGTTACAGGTGTATGCTGTTCCCAGTCAATAACTGTGTTTCATCTTTAGACAGGATCTCACTATGTAGCCATCTGGCCTTCAATTTGTCATGCAGCCCAGAGTGGCCTGGAACTCAACAGCTCTCCTGCCTCAGACACTTGAGCACCGAGATGACTGTTGCCTGTCATTTGAGGTGCTTATACTACTTTATTCCCTATCTCTGTATTTCTGAAGTCACCTTAATTCATCCAGCCTTACAAATCTACCACAGAGAAGTTACACAATCATATTTGGAGCAAACTGTATTCTTATTCTGGTTTCAGTTAGGCTCATGCTTTGTGGTCCAGTCTGACCTGGAACTCATATAATCCAGTATGGTGTCAAACTTGTGGCAATCCTCCTGCTTCAGCCTCCTGAGTGCTAGGATTATGGGTACGCACTACCATACATGGCTTGAAGTAAAATGTAAATATTACTCATAATTAGAAATGTCTGTGCTAGCCAGCTGTGGTGGCACACACCTGTCATCTCAGCATTCAGGGAGGCTGAGGCAAGATCACAAATTCTAGTCCCACTTGGCAAACACTGACATTATTTCTAAATAAAAAGAGGGATTGACATTGGAGCTCATTGCAAAGGCCCTGAGTTCAATCCTTAGTACTACAAAAAAAAAAAAAAAAAAAGAGAAAACCCCCCAAATATTTGTATCTAAAAATCCCAATACTAGTGGTTGTTTTTCCTTGCACTTTTATCACTTTTTCTAAAGGTTTATCTTTTATTGGCTATTTTAAAAAATCTAGTGGCATTTATAAAAATTTGTTTTTATTAATTTCTTCATTTATTGATTCCTAACTTATTTTCTTTCTGTTTTAGTTCTTAAAGTTAAATTTTTACTTTCACCTTTTTTGCTTTCCTACTTCCTGAAAAAGTTAAAAAAAATTACAAATTTCCTTAGCATGAGTTGTCAGGAACCCTCAGATTGTGTGTGTGTGTGTGTGTGTGTGTGTGTGTGTATGTATATATTTGCAGTATGAGGTAGCAATTGAACTGCTGCCTTCTGCCATGCACCACTCTGCCTTGGAGCCAGCCCTATATGGACTGAAACTTCCACAAACTATGAGCTAAATAAACCTTTGCTTCCTTAATTTTGGGTGTTGGGTATTTTGTTCCAGCAACAAGAGAAAAGTATCTTAGCTGGTGATGAACTCAGCTGCTATAAACATCTTGTACATTTTGTGTTGACATAAATTTCATCCCTGTAGCCAGCCAGACACTGCGGGGCCATAGAGTATATATATGTTTAGTAAAGAAACTGTTAAACTCTTCGATGAGCAAGCCACTTTGTATTCTAACCATCTATGAGAACTCCAGTTACTTTGCACACCAACCCGTGGTATTGCATTTACTTTGGGCATGCTAGTAAGTGCGCGGTGGTAGACCACTGACTTTGTTTTTTTTTTTTTTTTGACTATTTAATCATCTTTTTATTTAATTAATTCAAGTTATTCAATTATAATCCTGAAACCATGAAAAGCATTACTTTTTCTTTGGCCGGACCAGGTGTTGCACTCAGGACCTTGCCCCTGCCAGGGAGGTTCTTATTCCACTGAGCCTTCTCCCAGTTCCACCACA
>NW_004526130.1:6622-7878 GCF_000260255.1 Octodon degus
GTGTGTGTGTGTGTGTGTGTGTGTGGCCAGCTCAGCCCACCAAGGGGCGCGGCCAGCCGGCATGTGGTGCTGGAGGATCGAACCGCGGTCCCTGTGCTTTGCCAAGCTTGTTCCAAGTAGGTGCTTTAGACCACTGAGCCATCTCTCCAGCCCCTAATTTTCATTTTTAATTGTGAAATAAAGTTTTTTTCTTCGAATGCCTGCAGGGCAGGGTTGGCTGGCTTGAGTTGTGGGGCTCGAACCACAGCAACCTGAGTCTGACTACTTTGTTGAAGCAGCCACTTAAAGAACTGAGCTAGAGACCCAGTCCTAGCCCAGGTCCGGTGAGTGTGTGGAGAGCATCCTGCTACCCTGCGCCAGCGACACCAGTCCCAGCCCAGGAGCAGCGTGGGTGGGACCCTCTCCCACCTCCTCGGGCCGCCCCCCACCACTCCGCTGTACCTCACCCACCCCTCCCGCCGAGTAGGAATTTCTGCCAACTTCCGGGAACCCCCAGACCCAGTCCTAGCCCAGGTCCAGTGAGTGTTTGGAGAGCTTCCTGCTACCTTTCGCCGGCGGGACCTGTCCAGCCCAGGCGCAGCGAGGGCCGGACCCTCACCCACCCCCTTGGGCCGCCCCCCATCACTCCGCAGCACCTCCGCAGGCCGCCTGCCGAGTAGTAATTTTGTGGTGTTTTGGGAACCCCTGGACCCAGTCTTAGCCCAGGTCCAGTGAGTGTGTGGGAGAGTTTCCTCTTCACCCTACTTCACCTTGCCCCCTCCAGGCACAGCTCAGGCCTGGCATACATGCCTGAGGTGTAACCCTGCAGCTGCAATCCCTGCAGAGAGTGAAGAGGACAGTTCCACCCAGCTAGTCCAGGAGCAGAACATCTTGCCACAGGGGCACAACATATTCACCCTCAAGGGCAGCAGCGGGAAGGAGTTGAGCACAGCAGCCAGACCCAAGTCAGACGCAGCTGGATAAGTCCAAACTTGTAGAGCTGAACCTGAACTTCAGTACATGCAAAGGTTCTAACTACAGCAAAGATCTACAACAAACGGCAGAAGATAGTGCTACACAAAATGACGAGAAGGAACAAAATGCAACCTCAGAACACAAGCCCACCCATAACAAGTGCAGAAGACACTAACACAGAACAAATTGGAAATCACACAGCTGAAAGCAATGACTCAACAGCTTCTGAAATAAAGAAACAGCTGCAGAAAGATATAGAAGACCTCAGATTGGAAATGAAAAAAGAAATCCCTGAATTAATA
>NW_004526131.1:0-496 GCF_000260255.1 Octodon degus
CCTTAAATTTCTTGTAGAATTTAGCTGTGAGTCCATGTGAAACTGGACTTTTCTTTGTCTGTAGGTTTTTTATTACATCTTCTATTTCATTGGCTGTTATTGGGCTATTGAGAGTGGTGATATCATCTCAATTCAGTTTTGGTAATTTGTACCTTTGTAGAAATCTGTCCATTTCTTCTCTGTCTTCTATGGTGTAAGAGTTAAGATTCTCAAAGTAGCTATTGATAATCTTCTCAATTTCCACTGGGTCTGTGGTAATTCAAATGTTTTCATTCCTTAATGCTTTTATTTGAGCTTTTTCTTTCCTCTTTTTGATGAGGTTAGCTAGGGGCTTATCAATTTTGTTTAATCTTTTAAAGATCCAGCTTTTTGTTTCATTAATTCTTTGAACTGTTTTCTTCATCTCAATTTAATTAATTTTCACTCTACTCTTTACAATTTCTTCCCATCTTTGGGCTTTGGGTTTGATTTGCTCATCCTTTTCTAATTGTAGAAG
>NW_004526131.1:2470-3440 GCF_000260255.1 Octodon degus
TCCTCTATTTTTTATCATTGTCTTCTTTAGAAGCAGTTATTAATTCTTTTACTACAGTGTTTTTTTTTCGAATTGGGTTTTCTCCCTATGTTTCTGTAGTTGATTCTTCAGATGTTATGAGTTCAGAGAATTCTTTTTTTATTTCAGAAAAGAATTCCACTCTGAATTCCTCTAGAACTTTCTGCTGTTGCTTTTTTACTATCAATGCTATTAATTCATACATTTCTGCTGAGCTAGTGTCCTCTCCACTTTTTCTGGGTGGGCATTGGGTTTCCTCCGTATGTTTCTGCATTTTATTCTTTATTGCAGATGCTATTAATTCAGGGACTTCTTTTTTCATTTTTAATCTGAGTTCCTCTATACCTTTCTGGAGCTGTTTCTTTATTTCAGAAGGTGTTGATTCATTGATTTCAGCTGTGTGATTCCCAATTTCTTCTGTGTTAGTGTCCTCTGCACTTGTTATGTTTGGGCTTGTGGTCTGAGATTGCATTTTGCTCCTTCTCCTTGTCATTTTGTGTAACACTGTTTTTTTTTTACCTTTGTTGTAAAGCTTTGGTGCAGTTATAACCTTAGGACCTGCTGAAATTGAGGTGCAGGTCTACAAAGTTTGAATTTATCCAGCTGTGCCTGGCTTGGGTCTGTTTGCTGTGCTTTGCTCTTTCCTGCTTCCGCCCTTGGGAATGAACATCTTGTGCCCCTCTGTCAAGATGTTCTGCTCGTGGACTAGGGGTGGTTCTGTCCCCTACTCTCTCTGCAGGGATTGCAGTTTCAGGCTTTCACCCCGCGCCTGTATGCAAGGCCTGAGCTGAGTCTGGAGGGCACAAGTTGGGGTACAGGTGAGAGGAAGCTCTCCCACACATTAACCGGGGCTTGGCCTAGGGCTGGATCTGGGGGTTCCCAGAATGCGGCAGAAATTGACACTTGGCAGGGGGGATGCAGGGGTGCTGCAGAGTAGTGGGCAAGTCCCAAT
>NW_004526131.1:4130-5151 GCF_000260255.1 Octodon degus
TTTCCAACTTCAGCCCAGAGGAGATCACTTTCCGTACTTTCCTTTTCTCCCCTCTTCTATTCTTCTGGAAGATAAATATTATTCCTGGAGAACTCACTTGCCTCTGCCTCCAACCCTCTCCCCTGTGACTCCTTCAACTCCTACGTGGGATGAATAGCTTCTAAATTCCTTCAGGGTTCCTTCCAGGATTTTTCTGACACTGGTATCCTCTTCTGCTCTTTCATTTTCTATTTCATCACGATTTCTCTCTGAGGATGAATATCTCTACTCTGGACGGCTCACCTATGCCTCTAGTAGCCCTGGCCCTACTCTACAAAGTCATGTTGACACACTGAGCTGCTCCTTCCCTCTACTTAGCTTTTTCTCTGACCAGGAATGCCTGCTTAGAGGGCTTTGACTCTACGTCCCTTTTTTAGAGTACCATGACAAAATTATCATCTTCAGTCTCCTCTCACCCATCCTCCACACCATCTTCTCAACACTATGGGCAAATCTTCAGTGTCCTCTCAAAACTGTTCTTTTGTCCTAGACTGTCTTAAGTCTGTCCTTAGAGGAGCCTTATGCTTCTCTGACCTCGAAATCAAACACCTAATTTTTCACTTCCAAAAACCCTGGCCACAATACAAGTTGGACAATGAGACTATCTGGGCTCCTCCAAGAACTCTTAATTATGATAACTTCATTAATTTAGGTAACTTTTTGCCACAATGAGAAATAGTCTGAGGTCCCTTATGTCTTTGCTGTCTTCTTCCTCCGCAGTCACCAGACTTTGCCTATATTATAGCCGTCAACAGATCTTCTTAGCCAAAATCCCTACAGAGCCCCCACCCACCTTGTGACTTGGATCAGCAGCATGTGAGGCTCGTGGGAGGCCAAAAACCCTAGTCCTGATCCTCCTGTCTATCTGCCAAAATTCTCTCCTCTGGAATCTGCCTATTTTTTGCTCCCAGTCTGCATCCAACACCATTCCAGGTGAGCAGAGTCCCAATGAGATTTTCAGTCCCGGATTGAGGGGAAGCTG
>NW_004526131.1:5941-7788 GCF_000260255.1 Octodon degus
TATCCTGCCTGTCCATTTGAGCCTTCCATTTACCCTCACTCCCCTTGGCCCTCACCCCTCAGCCACCTTGACAGTTCCGTTAAAGCCACAAGAAAGAGACCTTAAGTCCCAGCTTTCCACCTCTCCCTTTACAACCTTCTTGCCAGCCTGCAAGTCCAGGTCTTGTGAGTTGTCAATGCTCCTCTATTGTACTGTGCCTAAGCCTTACACTTTGCTCACTTTGCTTGTTCCTACTCAAACTTGGTAATTATAAATAAAAGGTTTTTACATTTTTCAAATTTGTCTTACAAGACATCTCTACTAATTGACCTACAAATTTCTGACTAGTCGCTCATAATTACAAACTTAAACAGGTGCCCATAATTTAATCTGACCAGAAATATATTTTGGTGCACTCCGAATTTTTAAAGGCATTCATGTATGTCATGTATATGTTTATATGTCATACCGTCAACAGCTGTTCCTCTTTTTGTTTGAGGTCCTAAAAACACAGACTTCAGCAGATGCATGGGCCAAGAGTTTGATCCCAGTACCTGCCATCCCAGCCATGCCCACAGGGTACGCTGAGAAGACTAATGAGACAGGGCATGGTGGCTTGTGCCTGTAATCCCAGCACTTGGGAGGCTGTAAATAGGAGGTTCACTACAAGTCCACTCTACACAATGAGACCCTGTATATCCTGTAAGGCCTGTCCTAAAAAAGAAAAGAAAAGAAAAGAAAAGAATAAAAAAAAATAGGCTTAAAAGTATGCTTTTTCCTGAGTTACCAGCTGGTGTAAATAATATCAAAATTAATTTAAAATTAAGCAAAGTCATTAAAATGGGGAGAAATTGTTGGACAGGACTCTTGCTGGGGGGATAGAGGGTGGCCAACTTTGTTCATCAGTGGAGAGCCCCAATAATCTCCTTAGAAGACATCCCTGATAATTTGGTAAAAGCAAAGAAATTAAAATGAGGTTTTCTCATAAAAGTTATTACATTAAATGTATTCATGTCTTTCTCTTATGCTCCAGATATTTATAATAAGAGATTCATGTTCAGCCAACAGGAGGTCATCAGTTAAATGAAAACTTTCAGGGCCAGGGAGATAGCTCAGTGGAATAAGCACTTCCCTGGCAAACGCAAGGGCGTGAGTTCAATCTCCAGTTCTTCCAAAAAAAAAAAGAATATTTTCTCATCATCTGTTATGACAGTTGACACTACTGCATATGACTGCAAAATTTTCTTTGTATAAGTTTAACTACTGTCTATTAACATTCTACAGGAATTTAAATGTTAAAATGTCTGTGGTTGATAAAAAAAATCAGTTCTCTGGTCACATTTTATATTTCCAGGTGTTTGATAATCAATTATATTGCTCTCCTGAAAAAGAAAACTATTATTAATGCCTATTTCATATCCTGATCTGCTCATGAGATTCATGCAAAGCTAAAAAGACAAATCTCGGCCCTCAAACTTCACAAGGAATCTTACTTAACCTGACTTTCTGTATCTTCAATAATAGGGACCAAAATTAACTATACACAAGTGCCAAATTTTGGCTGTGACACTCGGGCCTCCCGTCAAAGTAAGACCTTAACAAGGTAATGCTGAACCTAAACAATGCTGCCACCTGAGCTCTTCCTGCAAGTGTGGCAAAGAAGGACATTGGGCATGATTCTGCCCCAAATTACAGACTTGGTTCCATCTACAAGCTGGAGGGTCACTGGAAATGCAACTCCCTTGTCCGCCAGAGAGCAGGTAGGTCATCCAATTCCCTGCCCTCACAGGAAAACTTGCCACAGCCAGATCCATCAATGCTTCATCTCCTTGGTCTTGCCAATGAAGATGAACAACAGAGCTTGGGGT
>NW_004526132.1:0-1514 GCF_000260255.1 Octodon degus
GCTGAAAACAGCAGGATTACAATGAGTCTAAGGTGCATAGTAACACCCTGCACAAAAAAGAAACATCTTTTGCATTCATTAATTCTTTGTATTGTTTTCTTCATCTAAATTGTATTAACTTCTACTCTAGTCTTTATAATTTCTGCCCATCTTTGGGCTTTGGGTTTGTTTTTCTCTTCTTTTTCTAGAAGTGTGAGGTGCAGCATTAGGGTATTTGTTTTCACGCTATTTTCCTAATGTGCGAGTTCACTGCTATAAATTTCCCTCTGAGATTTGCTTTCATTGCATCACACAAATTTTGGTAAGCTGTGTTTGAATTTTCATTGGATTGTAGATATTGTTTAATTTCTTGTTTAATTTCATCTGTAACCCATTGGTTGATAAGAGGGTGTTATTTGTTTCCATATATTTATGGGATTTTGTGTTTTCTTTTGGCATTAATTTCTAGGTTCATTGAACTATAGTGAAAAAATATGCATGGGATAATTTCTGTTTTCTTGAATATACTCAAGCATGATGTATGTACTAGTATTTGGTCTATTTTAGAAAATGTCCCATGTGTAGCTGAAAAGGATATGTATTCAGATGTTGTTGGTTGGAACACTGCATATGTCCACTAAGTCCATTTGTTCATAGTTTTGGTTCAGTTCCACTACTTTTTTGCTAATTTTTTTGTCTGTTTCAGCTATCTTTTTGAGAAAAAGGGAATTAAAATTGTCATACTGGTTATTAGATATTTCATGTCCTTTAAAGTTTGTCTCATATAATTGGGTGTGGCCATACATATTATAAATATTATCTCTTTTATCTCATTTTTCCTCTTGAAAATGTCCCCTAAGCAGTATGTAGAGACCTTCTTTATTTCATTAGATCATTTTTGGTTTGTAGTTCTGATTGTCTGAAAACAGAATAGGTACTCTTGTTTTTGTTGTTGTTGTTTTGTTTTGTTTTTTGTTTTTGGGTTTTTTGGGTTTGTTCTTTTGGGGGTTTTTTGTTGTTTTGTGTTTTGTTTGTTTGTTTGTTTGTTTTTTGTTTTTTTTTTTGACATCCTGGAGCATGTAGTATTGCTTTCATCCTTTGAATTTCAGCCTATGAATAAATTTATGAGTTAAATTTATTTCTTGCATACTGAATATTGTTGGATTTTGTGTCCTAATTTACTTTGCCAGTCTACTTCTTTTAATTGGTGAAATAAGTCCATTTACATTGCTGGTTACAATTAATATGTATTGATGTGATGTTTGTCATGTTATTGTCCTCCTGTTGGTTCCCTACTTTTCTGTTGTGTTTTTGCCCTGTTTGTTGGTTTTTTTCTGTTGTCTTTCTCAGAATTTTGGTCATTTTGATCCTGTACTAGAATATTTTTTACTACTCTGTACAGAGTTGGTTTGGTCATCATAAATTTCTTTAGTTGTTTTTTGTCATGGAAGTATTTCACTTCTCCATTAAATCTGAAAGAGAGTTTTGCAGGGTATGTCAATTTGGTGTTATGGTTTGTGTCTAGTTGTCCCCCC
>NW_004526132.1:2074-4052 GCF_000260255.1 Octodon degus
TTATAATATCTGTGTGATGTTTTAATTGAGTTGATGCTACTTGGAGTTCTATATGCCTCAATTACCTCAATGTCAGATTTTTTCCACATATTTGACAAATTATCTGCTATTACTTTTTTTTTTTTTCTTGAACCGGGGACTGAACTCAAGTCCTTGCACTTGCAAGGCAAGTGCTTATTCTACTGAGCTATCTCCCTGGGCCCTCTGCTATTACTTCTGTCCATATACTTTTTATGTCATTTGTGTGTTGCCTCATTCTTTGTCAATGATGCCTATTAGTCTTATGTTGTTCATTTTTGCATCATCTTGCAGATGTTGAATTATTATTTCCTTTATTGTAGTTGTTTTTCAGAGATCTTTCTTTCCTTACCTTTTCACTAGCTGAAATAGTGGCTTCAAGGTCTGAAAGTGTGTCTTCACTTTCATTCAGATGTTTTGGTTTTTTTTTTTTTTTCAACTTTTAACAGAATTTTTAACTTCCTGTATATCTCTTTGAATATGTTTCATGTATTTATTTCCTGCACTGCTCATTCAAGATTTCCATCATTTTACTATTCTCCTGTATTTTTTATCTGTGTCCTCTTTAGAGATATTTAGTAATTCTGTCATTATAGTTATCATTTTTAACCTGTGGGATTATTTCTGACCTGGTTTCCTCTATACCCTTCTGCATTTGTTTCTTTACTTCAGTTGCTATTATTTCAGAGATTTCAAGTGTATGACTTCCAATTTCTTCTATGCTTATATCTCTTGGTTATGTTCCGGGTGGGCTCAAGACCTGAGATTGCATTGTCTTCCTTCTTTTTGTCACTCTCTATCTTAGAGAGAAACTTTTATTTTGATTTCTATGATACTTTTGTGTGGAAGTTTGATAGTAGGTACTTGTGTCACTGCTGTCAGTGTTTCTCTGCAAATAATCTGTTTTTCAGTTATCTCTCCTGTGTCATAAATTCTTATTTTGTGTGTGTCCCAGCATTTTGCATTCTCTATTGATTGAGAGTAAGATACTGGTTTCTTGTTGGCAATATCTTCTGTCCTCAAACTTTGTTGAGGTTATTACCCAAGCACCTCCCAATATTATTACCCAAGGGAGAACATGTGATTAAGGTAAATGGGGTGTCCTTTTTGCAGTAGTATAATCATCAATATTAATAACCAATAGTGTAATTTACAATTTGACAAACTTTTGTAACCCATGAGTTTGTAGTTTAGACCATAGAGGCAAACATTATAGCTATATAACAAAGCACAGGGATTTTCATCTTTCTCCTGATAAGTAGTTGTCAACTTAACTAGAGGCATTGGTTTTTGTTCTATGCTTAAAAATATCTTCTGCTTCAATCTCCTGTTTAGCTGTTAGGCCATTAGGAGAATTGGGTAGAGACTACTTGGGCTCCAATGGGAACTGGTTGTTTCCCTGGCTATCTAACTTCTAGCTGCCTAAAATAACAATATGAAATGTATTGCCAAATGTAATAGCAGACAGTAATACTATTTATCTCTCATTAGAAGTTTTATTTTAGGATTAATATGATATCTTTCCAGCCTAGCTTACATATCTGAGTAAATCCTATAAAGACCTAAATATACTTAGGCACATATGAAATATTCCTAGATCTAGCTTGATCTGCATTAACTCACTGAGAGAAAGAGACATATGAACATGGAAATCTTATATGGATTATAATTATATTTGGAGCACAAATTAAGAATAATTTCTTAATGTAAACACAATTTGTACATAAGTCAATCCTGACCATTTCCCCTCTTTTTAACAATATTGTTCTAGTTGTAAAAAAGCATCATAATTAATACTTCCTTTTGTATTCTTCCATTTTGGCTCTAAAGGATAGGCAAACCATATGCATGTGTAGGAAAGCATCAAATAGATTTTTCAACAGGTAAGGGATGAACATCTTCCAATGCTTAAGAATGCATTCTAAAGGAGTAAGAGACTTCAACATTGAGCCCCCTATGC
>NW_004526132.1:4586-5753 GCF_000260255.1 Octodon degus
TTATATCATGACCTATACAAATTTCAGAATCAACTTATTTCTGAAATTTCAAACCTTACCTTCTAAAGTAATAAAGATTTCTATTTTTTCTTAAGGATCAGAAAATCCAACCTTAAGGATGTATCATGAACATAAACTATTATATCTTATTAGTAACTTCTTAGTTCTTAGCTTACAAATTTTATATTACAGTTGGCCATTGGTAACCACCAAAGCCCATGAAGGGTCGAGTTCCTTAGGTAAAATAGTATGGTATGAGCATGTTCCGTAGGTCCTACTTGTACAATACTTTAATTCATCTCTTGAAAGTTGTAAAACACTAAAATATAAATCCTATATAAGTAGTTGTTTAATGTATTATTTAGGGTAAAATGACAAGAAGAAAGTGCATATACATTAAGTACATGGTCATAGTCTTTTTTCCAAATATTTTCTCTCCACGGTTAGTTGAATCCAAAGATACAAATGTAGGATAACTCTTATTCTACCAATATCTTTCAGACTCACCACAAATATCTGCATGGAAGTTTTAGAAGATGGATGAGTAGAAAATTAAGAAAGATATATTTCAGTGCCACTGGAAGAAATAATCTGAGTTTTGACACAATAAAAAAAAATTCCAAGGTAAGGAAGCAACCTCATAGATCAAAATCAGTATAAACAAGATAACTGCAAGTCAAGATTCTACAGAGGCGATTTCCATCATGGCAGAATGTTGAGCTAGGTGACCAAAAAGACTCACGAACCCTGCAAAGCTCTCTGACTATTTCTGCAACTTCGTCCTGGACAGAGCATCCCTCAGTGCTTGGTGCACCTGCTTGTTATGCAGGGTGTAGATGACAGGGTTCAGCAGTGGAGTCAGCACGGTGTTCACCAGAGCAGCCTCTCGGTTGGAGGCTAGTCTGCTCATTTGCTTTGGCTTAACATAGATGAAGACGCAGCTGCCGTACATTAAAGAAAGGACAAAAAGGTGAGATGAGCAGGTGGAGAAGGCTTTCTTCCACTCTGTGGATGATGGGAGGTGCATGATTGTCACTGCTATATTTCCATAGCTAATGATGGTTATAAGGAGAGAAATAAACAGGATGAACAAAGCTAGACCAAAAGTCAGCATCTCTGTAGATCTTGGTTCAGAACAAGAGAGATGGATCAGGGATCCAAGATCAC
>NW_004526132.1:6423-7695 GCF_000260255.1 Octodon degus
TATAGAGACCTTTTTCAAATAAGAAGGGAAAGAAGAGATGGAGGGGGAGAAGAAAAGGAAAGTAAAAGAGATTTGTTTCATTTTTGAACTGCTGTCGTCAATGTCAATATTGTCTTCCTTTAGGAAATCTCCATCATTTCCAGAATCTTTCTCCTGGAATTGTGCCTCATCCTCTTCCTCTTCATTAGGTACATCTTTCATGACCATCTCTTTCTGTCTGGAATCTACTTTAGAGGCTGCCTGCCTCTGCTGGAACATATTTTTATAATCTTATTTTTCATCTTCTCTGAATGAGAACCAGCCTTCTTGGTCTTCACTTCTTTTTCAGTGAGTCCTCGCTGTCTTCCTGTGAATTTTTTTCAGACTGCCTCTTACTTTAGTTTTAGGGGTGATGACTGGATTTTCTTAGTGGGAGGATCTGAATCTGTTGGCCAATGGGGTTGCTGTTGCTGAACCTTGAGGTGCTGGTTTCTCCAACTCCACAACTCCTTGGTCCTTTGCCTCTGGATCAGATAAGCTCCCACACCCCCATCTCTTCCAAAAACAAAAAGATGGTTAACAAGTCTAAACGTGACAGAAAAAAATGCCCAAACCCAGGCTAAAGGCTATAGTGACACCAAGTCCAATGAAAGGCAAAGAAGAAGAGTCTGAAGATCAAGGCCCATCTGAGGAGAATAAAAGTGCTGTTAGTTTGGGGAGGGATATTATTGTTATTAGAAAGAAAGAAAGGAAAGAAAGGAAAGAAGAAAATAGTGGGAGGGGAATAGAACCTACTTAAGATAGGACACGATTTGGTTATGGCTCACAGGCTTTCATGGGTTTTTTTCTACTTGTTGAAAATAATTTTTCTCTCTTCCTCTCTCTCCCACTTTTCCCTCCCTGTCTTGCACAGTTCCTCTCTTTCTCTAGAAAACCATTGAATATGGAGGTGTTGAATTTACCTTTGTGTGTCTTGGCATTCTCCTTGCCACCACCCCTGTTCCCCAATGAAAGCCATGTCAGATTAATCACTTAACTGACTGATCCCTATTTGTCTTTATACTGAACGATGCACCATGTGTGTGAAGCAATAAGATCTGAGATGGAAACTGGGAATTTCACTGTTGGCTAAAATGACATAGAAAGTTCAATAGTAATAAAAAAAGATAGATTTTAGGTAAAAATAACTGCCTGGGCTTCTAAACAATAAATTGTAATCTAATATGTTTATCTGCTTATTATCTATTTATCTATCATCTATCTATCTATCTATCTATCTATCTATCTATCTAT
>NW_004526133.1:0-535 GCF_000260255.1 Octodon degus
TTCCTTTTCTATTTGTTTGAGGTGCAGCATCAAGGTGTTTATTTGTTCCCCTTTTGTTTTCCTAATGTGTGAATTCAGAGCTATGAATTTCCCTCTGAGAACTGCTCTCATCGTATCCCATAAATTCTGATAAGTTGTGCTTGAATTTTCATTGAATTGTAGATATTGTTGAATTTCTTGTTTGATTTCATCTCTGACCCATTGGTTGCTGAGTAGGATGTTGTTTAATTTCCATGTATTTAGGGTTTTTGTCTGGTTTCTTTTGTCATTTATTTCCAGTTTCATTCGACTGTGGTCAAATAATATGTATGGGATTATTTCTCTGTTCTTGCATATACTTAAGCATGACCTATGGACCAGAATGTGGTTTATTTTAGAAAATGACCCATGTGCAGCTGAGAAAAATGTGTATTCAGCTGTGTTTGAATGGAACACTCTGTATATGTCCACCAAGTCCATTTATTTCAAGCTCTGGTTCATTTCTGCTATTTCTTTGCTAATTTTTTTGTCTGGATGACCTATCTTTTGGAGATAA
>NW_004526133.1:3260-3950 GCF_000260255.1 Octodon degus
CCATTTAACCTTTAGCTCCATATAAAGTCACTTGTCAGGTTAGGGATTTGGCAGATGAATTTTGGAGGACACAATTGAGGTCCTAGTCACTTTTTACCATCTTTATACCTTCGAGTTCAATAATAAGGGTCTCATGCAGTTAATATAGAGCTGTTTGTCATAGAAGTAGACATATATCTGGCCCAGGGGTTCTGCATTGTGTGGAAGACCTCAATGGGCCCACCCTTGGTTCCTACCGCCAAAGAAATGAACAGATAGTGACAAAGGCTGAGACTTGGAATAGCACCTAAGTCATTGTAGTGACCTTCCAAATGTCAAACTGACATGACTGCAGCTTCCTGCATTGCAGTGTCTCTCATAGCACACAATCTGAACAGTGCAGAGAGGAAAATATAGTCCCAGCTTAGCTGAGGTGACAGAGTATAAAGAGAACAGATCATTGAACAATTTTAGGGCAAGAAAGAAAAAGAATGGACAGTTATTAATAGAGTGACATGCTCTGTTAGGTGTTTTTATAAATCATTGTTGCAGCCAGTGGAATGTATCTGAATAGCTGTGAGAAAAGGCCAGTTAGCGGTGCATTGTAGGAGACTATGGAGGTCATGCCTGGCAAGGTAGCAGTGGGGATGGCGACGTGCAGCTTACTACACTGAAGATTGGGAGTTTGGCGAGTATGAAGTTTTCAGTACA
>NW_004526133.1:5390-7846 GCF_000260255.1 Octodon degus
TAAGGGTTTGTTTCTATTTGAATCTCTTACCTCTTAGCTCTCTTAGTCACCTTCCTTTTGAGTCCTTCCTTTGTCTACTATAATCTTCTTGTATGGGGATTTGGAGGGTCAGAAGACTGCATTTACAGTATATAAGATGTGGGTTTCTTGCTTACAGCTCTGCTCAATGCCATGAAGGACTTCAGTCCCCTCCCTGCCTGTCTTGTCTCAGGGACTATTCAGGCCTGATGTCATTGCTTAGCTGCTCAAACACTGGGGTGCTTTCAGAAGTTTCATGAAAATGTTGTCAGAAGTACTTGGTTGAAGTCAAAATTCTAGCTGGATCTTCTGGCTCCAGGGATTTTCCAATTTTATTTTTGTATTTTAAGGAAGGGTCTACAGGGTGTTCAGGTTCTCACTACTACATCAGACTTGAAGTGATATGCCTGTTTACACCCTCCCAAGAGCTGGGATTACAGGCTCATGCCACCACCATGCCCAGTCTCAATTGCAGTCTAGAGCACCCTTGGGGTAGGGCCAGCATGGCAGGCCTGGTTATCAAACCCCCAGTCCCTGAGCCTGCTTGTTGGCACTTTAATTCACTGAGCTACTTGACTGGCTTAAAAGAGGCAGGTGACTAACCTAGCACTTTATTTTTTTGTATTTTAGAGAGGGGTCTACAGGGTGTTCAGAGTCCCACTAGATTGGACTTGGAGTGATCCACCTGTTTACAGCCTCCCAAGAGCTGGGATTACAGGTGCACACCATCAGGCCCAGTCTTAATTGCCATCTCAGCACATCCTGGTGGTGGAGCCAGCATGGCAGGCCAGGGGATCAAATCCCTGGCCCCTGAGACTACACCTGCTTGCAAGTGCTTTAGTCCACTGAGCAATTTGGCTGGCCTTTCCAAGTACTAACAAAAGCCAAAGTCTGTTCCTACTACTGACTGTGCAGTAGCTCTTTCTGGTCCCTGTCCTGTCAGTCACTATACTGGCAGAATACTGAAAAGGGAAGTGAGTGAGCAAAGTTACTATAATTTAATTTTAGAAAGAAGCTAAAGTGGAATGTGCTAGAATTGTTTGCCAAAGTAAGATTAAAAATTGTCCTTTCTAAAGACTGAGGCATAAAGCAGATATCTTGATCATATTATGCTAGTATTTCTCTAAGTATTCAGTGAGATATCAAAATACATTAGGAAAAAAGTTTGCATTAAAATATTTTGGAAAATGTTAGCTTGAGCAAATTAAACTTGTGTACTGCTGAACTCTTAATAACTTTTAAATGACAATATTCACTTTTATAAGACATGTTATGCAGTGTTTCTTTTTTATTTTAAAAAAGGTAAAATAAAAATTTCCAACAATGCAGAATTTCAGAAAACAAGATAATAGGAAATCAACAATGGTTGTTGTATTGCATATTGTTGTTTTCAAAGAAGTTGTTCAGATTATCAGATATAACCATGCAAAATTGTTCAAAAGCATTAACTGTTTCTTTAAACCAATAGAAGCTAGTAGTACAATTATCTTAGCTACTCTTCCTTCTTTCTTTTTTCACCTCCTTTCCCTCATTATAGTTGTTCTTTCTATTGAGCTGTCTCTTTTCTGTTCACAATATCTATTGTATCTTTCAGATTTTATTTACTCTTTCAAGTTCTTACACTAGGGAGACAATATGAAGTCTACACATGTGGTAAATCTAGTCTGATTTATTTCACTTGGGAGGATGGTTTCTGGTCACATCTATTTATCTATGCTGGAGGGGCTGTGGGAAAAAGAAATCCTTCTCCACTGTTGGTTGAAGTGCAGACCGGAACAACCACTGTGGAAATCAGTGTGGAGATCCCTCAGAAAACTAGGATTAGAGGTTCCATTTAACCCAGCTAGTCCCCTTATGGGTATTTTTTCAGAAGAACTGAACACACTGTACCACAGTGATAAATGTGCACCCATGTGTAGAGAAGCACAATTTGCCATAGTTAAATTTTGGAAACAACTCAAATGCCTATCAACTGAGGAACAACAGGAAAAGATGTGGTATTTTTACACAATGGAACATTACTCAGCTATACAATGTTTCTTAATTTTTTTTTTAATTATGGAACATTTTGGACTCAAATTATCATTATTGAACTTAATGTGTTCCACATATTGCTCTTCAGTAAACATTGATTTAGACAATCACCTGTCTGAGTGACAGGCTGTGGACTACATGAGCTTTCCACAATTCATGATTTGGCTTTCACTGGTTTAACCTGTATCACTGGTGTAAGGTGAATTGATATCCAAATATGAAGAAACAATCTGACATTCAGGTAACTGAAGCATACAGAAAGTCAAATAACTTCAACACAATTAAAAACACACCGAGACATACAATAGTCAAGATCTCAGAAATCCAGCACAAGAATAATATACTGAAAGCCACTAGAGAAAAGAAGCAAATCACATTCAAAGGAAAACCCATCAGAATTACGG
>NW_004526134.1:0-7710 GCF_000260255.1 Octodon degus
ATATCTATCCTAACCACTTTGAATACACAGATACAAAATGAACATCCATCTGCATCCCCTTTTTTTGTTAAGTTCCATCATTTAAATATCATAGGTGTGTAAACTCAGCAAAACATTCCAAAAGAGTTCAGTAGTCCGTAATAGTATTGGGTCTTCCGCTTCACTGGCAATGTCAGAAATTGTTGACCTGAGTCCCCTACAGCTCAACAGAACACCATGGCTTTACTTCCTATACTTCACCTTTATTCTTTTCTGCTGGATGGAATAGTCCATTCTTATTTTGAAATTCTGCACCATTTGTACTGTCTTATATTGCTTTGTTTCTGTCACTGTTCTTGTTATTTGTTCTAGTTTTTGTTTTTGTTTTTCCTCTTTAAAATAAAAAAATTCTTCTGTCATTGATTTCTATTTTCATTGTACAGTAGTGGGGTGATGTCTATTCTTTTATATTTACTTAAGCAGGCTTTGTGGACTAGAATTTGATCTAGTATGTGATCTGTTCAGAGAAAAGCTACCATGTGCTGCTGAAAAACTATATTCTATCATAGAAGGTTGGAATATATATCCGTTAAGTCTGTATTTTCAAGGGTGTGATTGAACTCTGAAATTTTCTTTTTTTTTTTTGTGGGGTGTTTTTGTTATTGTTGTTTATAAGGCAGTTCAGCCTGGTCTTGAACTTATCATGTAGCTGAGGCTGGTCTCAAACTTGCAGTAAGCCTCCTGCCTCAGTCTCCCAAGAGATGGGATTATGGGCGTGTGCCACCACACCCAGCTGAAATTCCTCTTTTGTTTAGTTAGTCTCTTTGAAAAAGTAGGGTGTTAAAATCCCACACAACTATGACTGTCTACTTATTTGACCTTTTAATTTTAGCAATTTCTGTTTTATGATGACTGGCAGTGGCGCTGCCAGGTGCTCCAGGATTTGGTGCATGTATGTTCAACAATATTTCTTCTTGGAGTGTTTCCTTAACTAGTATGTAATGACTTTGTCTCTTCTAGTCATTTTTAGCTTGAGGTTCACAATCTCTGATATTAGAAATGCCAGTCCTGCTTCTTTTGGGGGTCCTAGTGTATGAAATGTTGTTTTTAATCCTTTAATTTTTAGTCTAGGAAATCTTTTTGGATAATTTTTTTTAATGTATGTAGTACAGGGTCTACAGGGTTTCACTACACAGATCAGACTCGTAGTGATCCTCCTGTTTTTCAGCCTCCCAGGTGCTGGGGTTACAGACTGGCAGTACCACTCCCAGCCTCAGTTGCCATCTCAGTGTGCCCCAGGGGCAAGGCTGGCACAGCATGCTGGGGATCGAACCCCAGTCCCTGCACCTGCCTAAGCAGGTGCTTTAGTCCACTGAACTATCTGGTCGGCTCTTTTTAGATAAGTTTCAGTGCATTAAATTGCTAGATTCTGGTTTGGATTTTTTTTTTCTTCAGTGGGTGTTTTTAATTGAAGAGTTGAGGCCACTAATATTTAGCAGTATAACTGAGATGTACTGGTTATTATCTTTGCCTTCTTTACCTGTTGGCATTTTTTCTTTCCTTTTTTTTTTATTTATGTATTTGATACAGGGTCTCACTACACAGCTTAGACTCATAGTGATCCTCCTGTTTTCAGCCTCCCCAGCACTGGGATTACATGCATGTGCCACCACTGCCTAGTCTCCGTAGCCAGCTCAGAGAGTTCAGGGGCATGCCAACACAGCATGTGGTGCCCGGGACTGAACCCCAGTCACCTGCACTTGCCTAAGCAGGCACTTAGTCTGTTGAGCTATCTCACTGGCCCCGTTTTGTCTTTCCTGAATTTTTTGTTGTTCTTGCTTTTTATCATTGGCCTTCCTAAGTTTTCTCTGAGTTTTTAGCTATGTCCCATTCATTTTCTGTATCAAGAATATTCTTGAGTATTTCCTTTAGAACTGGTTTAGCGTTCATATATCTTCTGAGCTGCTGTTTTCCATGGAAATATCTTATTTCTGCATCTATTTTGTAGGCTTTCTTTGCTGGGTAAAATAATCTGGACTGGAAATTATTTGTTGTTAGGGCCTGAAATACTTCACGCCAAGCTCTTCTGGCCTTTCGGGCTTATGTTTAGAAGTCTATGTGATGCTAACTGGTTTGCTTTTTATATGTGATTTTTTTTGTTTTTCTCTAGCTGCTTCTAAAAATTTTGTTGTAGGGCTGAATATCTGGTAATTTAATAATGATATATCTTGGTGAGCTGCTTTTTTAATCATAGTTGTTTGGTGTTCTATATGCATCACTTACTTGCATTTTAAACTCTTTTCTTATATTTAGAAAATTTTCACCCATGATTTCTGTCAGCATATTAGTGAATCCATCTGCGGTATCTTCTAGCTTTTCTTTAATTTTAATTAACCTTAGGGTGATCTTGTTGCTGTTATCTAGAACTCTCCAGTCAGGCATTCTACACAATGAGGGCTCTATTTCCTTGCATAAAAGCCCAGGTCCCTGAGCACAGTGCTGAGAGCAATCCCATCTGGGAAAACCACTTGGTTTTGAGATTTCTACTGGCTTAGACTGCATGGGAAGCACCCAGGAAGATCTTTCAGTCATGCAGTGGCTTCTTCAAAAATGCAGTGTTTTGAGATGAGCAGTATAGAATGAGCCTCTCCGAGATTTGGTGTCCACAGACTGGGATATACCAGGATGACAAAGAGAAGAAAGAAAGATGTGAGTTCCCAGGACCTGGAATGGATCTAAAGTGAGAACTAAAGCCCACAGGGATAGCAAGGAGAGAAATTCAACAAAGAACGAAGAGGTGAGTGGTGCTTTCTCCCTGAGTTCAGATTCACTGCATGGGAAGAGTGGCTTGAAACTGCAGACACATGTCAAATGCTGATGACCCCAGAGCACTCCATGGAGAGGCACATCAGTGGAGTACAGCACCGGACACAGCGGACTTCAGTGGATGCAGTGGACAGTAGTAGCAAGCGAGTTATCCCATTAGGACCTCTCACAAGAGAGCAGTTGGCTGGGTGCCATCTTGGAGAGCCATCAACTAAGCTTGAGACTCAGAGCAGCTTCTAGCTCCACCTAGTGGCTTCTAGCTAAATTGAAGCCTGCAGCTGAAGCTGGGACTGCAACAGGCTGGGCATGTCTGCTCTCAGTCTCACAGTGTGAGGCCAGACTGAACTTCAGCGGAAAGAGCAGTGCAGAATGGGTGGGATTATCTTCTACCCCGTGATGGAGCTTCAGCTGGCTTGCTTGGATTGATCAATGTGGGTCTGGATTCTGTATGCCCATGTTGTCTAGTAGTGGCAGCAGAAACACCTTCTGGTAGACATTTTTAAATTTTCGTTCTCTCTCTCTCTCTCTCTCTCTCTCTCTCTCTCTCTCTCTCTCTCTCTTTTTTCCATTTTCAATTCTTGTTTTTATATGAATGTGAACTTGGATTGATCAATGTGGGTCTCGATTCTGTATGCCCATGCTGTCTAGTAGTGGCAGCAGAAACACCTTCTGGTAGACATTTTTAAATTTTCGTTCTCTCTCTTTTTTCCATTTTCAATTCTTGTTTTTATATGAATGTGAACATGGTTTCTAGTTTTGTTGTTGCTTTCTACTGTGAATCAAACTCAGGACCTTGCACTTGTTAGGCAGGTGCTTGTGCCTTTGAGCTCTATCCGTGGCCCCTCTGTTCTGTTCTTGTTTTTTTCTTCTATCTTTTCTTCCTATCTTCTGTAGCAGTTTCCTAAAGTTTGGTGAACCTCTTTTGTCCTCCATCCTTGCTTCTAATATCTTCCTCTTCTTCTATTTCTCGATTTTTTTTCCTCATGGCCCTTTTAAATTTTTCCCTCTGAAGGTAAAATTTCCATATTAAGGGCTTATTTACTGCACATAATTTTCTAGCTTGTTTCAGATTTTGTTATATAATCACAAATCTAGTTCATGCAGTTAGAGGTGGCAAGATAATAGTTACCTCAGTTTGTCATTTTCTAGGCTGTATCTGATGTTATTATTGACTATGTCACATTAACCAAACTGACATAATTGCTCTAACCAGTTCTTCCAGGTATACCAAGACTGAGATTGCCTGAGAGTCAGAAAATACTATAGGGCAACACCAAAGAACCAGGGGCTGGGACAAGCAGGCATCAACTTCTCATCCCCAATACACTGAAGAGGAAGGATCTTACAACAGAATCAAAACCCAAAAGCCAGCTATATTTGGGAGACACCTCAGAAAAGCAGGCATTTCCAAAAGGTTCTAAACAATAATAAAGCCATTTACCATACACAATTTACAAACATCAACCCAGAAATTAAACTTTTTAAAAAGGGTTCAGTGACATAAGCACCTGCCTGGAAAGCACAAGGTCCTGAATTCAATCCCCAATACAAAACAAAACAAAACTCAGAGCATGAAGGAAATTATTAAGATCAGAGAAGAAATCAATGCAATGAAGACTAAGAAAACAATACAAAGAATCAATGAATCAAAAAGTTGCTTCTTTGAAAGAGCAAATAAAGTTAACAAATCTTTAGCTAACCTTATCAAAACAGGGAAGAAAAGATTCAAATCCATGCAAGTAAGACTGAAAAGGGTGAAATCATTCTGCAGAAATCCAGAAGATCATCTAGATCTACTACAAGAACTTGTATTCTATCCAATAAGATTAAAAATGTAGAAGAAATGGACATATTCTGAGATCAATATGAATTACCAAGGCTGAATCAAGAAGATATAAAAATTCTAAATAAACCAGTATCAGTCAATGAAATTGAAGATATAATTTAAAAACTACTAACAAAGCAATTGAAAAATTCATTGCTACATTCTACAAGAAATTTAGGGAAACTTAGTTCTCTTTCCTATCTTGCAAGATGGCGAATGAAAAAACTGAGAAACCAGACACTAAAGAGAAGAAACTCGGAGTTAAGAAAGCTTCTGCCAGTGGTACTCGTAAGATGGTTAAGGTGAAGGAAAAAAAAAAAAAATCCAAGAAGGGGCAGTCCCACTGCAGCCGAAATCCTGTCCTGGTTAGAGGAATTGGTAGATACTCCCGATCTGCTATGTATTCCAGAAAGGCTTTGTACAAGAGAAAGTACACAGCTAATAAATCAAAGGTTGAGGAGAAAAAGCAGGAGAAAGTTCTTGCTAAGATCACAAAACTGGTTGGTGGGGACAAGAATGGAGGTACCCAGGTGGTTAAGCTTCAAAAAATGCCTAGATATTACCCTACTGAAGATGTGCCTTGAAAGTTCTTGAGCCACGACAAGAAACCCTTCAGTCAGCATGTGCGGAAACTTCGAGCTAGCATCACTCCCGGCACCATCTTGATCATCCTCACCAGGCATCACAGAGGCAAGAGAGTGGTCTTCCTGAAGCAGTTGGACAGTGGCTTGCTACTTGTGACGGGGCCTCTTAGCCTTAATCGTGTTCCTTTACAAAGAACACACCAGAAATTTGTCACTGCCACCTCTGCAAAAATTGATATCAGCAAAGTGAAAATCCCTAAACACCTCCCTGATGCTTACTTCAAGAAGAAGCAGCCACGGAAACCCCAACACCAGGAGGGCAAGATCTTTGACACCAACAATGAGAGATACCAGATTTCAGAGCAGCTCAAGGTAGATCAAAAAGTGGTGGACTCACAGATTTTATGGGAAATCAATGCTGTTCCTCAGTTCTGGGGCTACCTGTGATCCATTTTTGCTCTAACAAATGGAATTTATCCTCATAAATTAGTGTTCTAAATTTATTACTAAGAACCTAACTAAATGACTGATACATTAAAAAAATAAATTCTGAGAAGACCTAATACCACGACTTTTCAAATGTTTGAAAAGTCAATGAAATTAAAAGGGAAGCAATACTCCCAAATTAATTTCTGGAAGCAAGAATTGCCCTGATACCAAAACCACAGAAGGACCCAAGCAAGAAAGAAAATTACAGGCCAATCTCCCTAATAAAGATAAATTAAAAGATACTAGCAAGCTGACATGGAGGCACACACCTGTAATTCCAGCACTTGGATGCTGAGGCAGGAGGATTGTTGCAGGTTCAAGACCAGCCTGGGCTACAAAGTGAACTCAAGGCCAGTTTGAACTGCATACTGAGACCCTGTGTCAAAAAAAAAAAAAAAAAAAAAAAAAAAAACAGAATGCAGCAAACTCAAAATTATACACCATGACTAAATAGGATTCATCCCAGGGATGCAGGGGTGGTTCAATATATGCGAATCATTGATATAATAACCATATTAACAGAGCAAAGCTAAAACCATATGATTATCTGAATAGATGCAGAATAAACATTTGACAAAGTCCAATACCCTTCATGTAAAAATCCCTTTTGGGACCACAGATTACAAATTGAATCTGCAGCATGTCCATGCTTGTTCTTGTCCCGACTGTACGCCACACTGGAATACAGAAATTCCCCATCCTTCTCTAGTCACATCTGGAAGCCCTAGGGCTAATGACTGCGGTGGCACTCATAGGGCAAGATAAAACCTGCTCGAGATAATATGCATCTGGTGAAACTATAGTTTCTTCATTGCTTCCATCTCCTCCTTGTCCTTATCCTTTCCAGAATGCTTTGTTCTTATTAGCTCACTATAGTCACCATTACTGCTTCTGGAAATACCCAGTGCCCTTCACTCACTGTCCTTGACTCAAATGTAACGAACAAATTCCAAGGTTCTGGGTGACTCATGGTCTTTTGTTCCCTGATAACAACTGGTCATCCCAGATCTCTGCCTGTACCTCTACTTTGTCTCTTGCTCTTTCTTCCCACTTTTACACTGTAACAACCAGAGTCTCTAATGTAGTTTACTCACTGCAGGGCTCCCTGATAACTGGCACCATGGAAAAGATCTCCAATAAAATCCTACAGAATACTGGAATAGATGGCCTTTACCTCCATCTGACAAAAGCCATCTATGACAAACCCCAATGGCAAACCTCATACTAAATGGACAAAAACTGAAAGTTTTTACTCTAAAATCAGGAATGAGACAAGGATGTTTACTATCACCATTCTTACTCAATGCAGTTCTGGAAACATTAACCAGAGTAATTAAACAAGAGAAATAAATTCAAAGAATAAGGATAGAAAAGGAATAAGTTAAATTATCATTATTTGTGGGTAACATGATACTCTATATAAAAGAATACAAAAACTCTATCAAAAGACTTCAAAATTTAATAACCAAATTCAATATCATAGCTGGATAAAAATCCAACACTCAAAAAACAATAACCTTCCTATGCACAAATAACAAATTCATTGACAGAGAAAATAGAAAAAAATAACACCTTTCACAATACCATCTGCTGTAGTCAGGGCTTACAAGGGAAACAATATAGGACATAGGCCGGGCATATAGCTCAGTGGCTTAAGCATCTGCCTGGCAAGCTCAAGGTCCTGAGTTCAATTCCTAGTACTACAAAGAAATTAAATCAATGAAAATAAAACTAAATGGGCTCGGGAGATAGCTCAGCAGTCTAAGTGCCTGCCTGACAAGTTCAAGGACCCGGGTTCGATCCCTGGCACCACATGCCATGCTGGCTCCAAAACTCCAGGCACACTGTGCCGGTCACCAAAACTGGGAGTGGTGGCGCACACCTGTAATCCCAGTGCTGGGTAGGCTGAGATAGGAAGATCACTACAAGTCCGAGCTGTGTTTCGAGACCATACCAAATAAATAAATAAATTTAAAATAAAATAAAATCTCACTTAAAAAAATAAAA
>NW_004526135.1:0-602 GCF_000260255.1 Octodon degus
AGGAGAGCTGCTTGTTTCTACTGCATGATTTGTGTTTCTAAGTGTGAGTTCTTAATGCAGAAGAGCCAGCTAAACTCCAGCTTTTTTGGGAAGCAGGGCACTCCAATGCCTGTACCTGTTTACAACGCAACACAGAACTCTGGCTAAAACTTCACTTTTGTAACTAAAGTACTTCACAGTTCCACGCTGTGAACACAGTGGCAAATCATTCAGTCTCCTAAGAGAAAGCATCCGTGAAGTTTGGGACATTCCACCTGGAGGAGCAGTCAAACTGCAGAAGTTTGTTCTCTCTCCCATTCATTCCTAAGGTTAAAGAGCCACAAACACGTTTCTAGACTCCAGTGCCCTGAGGAGAGCTGCTTGTTTCTACTGCATAATTTGGGATTCTAAGTGTGAGTTCTTAATGCAGAAGAGCCAGCTAAGCTCCAGCTTCTTTGGGAAGCTTGGCACTCCAATGCCTGTTCCTGTATACAGCGCAACAGAGAACTCTGTCTACAACTTCACTTTTGTAACTAAAGTACTTCACATTTCCGCACTGTGAAATGAGTGGCAAATCATTCAGTCTCCTAAGAGAAAGCATCCGTGAAGTTTGGGAATTTCCA
>NW_004526135.1:1304-1730 GCF_000260255.1 Octodon degus
TTTCTAGACCCCAGTGCCCTGAGGAGAGCTGTTTGTTTCTCCTGCATGAATTGGGTTTCTAAGTGTGAGTTCTTAATGCAGAAGAGCCAGCTATGCACACCTTCTTTGGGAAGCAGAGGAGTCCAATGCCTGTTCCTGTATAAAGCGCAACACAGAAATCTGGCTATATCTTCACTTTTGTAACTAATGTACTTCAGAGTTCCGTGCTGTGAAAAGAGTAGGAAATCATTCAGTCTCCTAAGAGAAAGCATGCGTGAATTTTGGGAATTTGCATTTTGGGTTGCAGAGAAAATGCAGAAGTTTGTTCTCTCTCCCATTCATTCTTATGACCAAAGAGTCACAAACCCTTTTCTATACTCCAGGGCCCTGAGGAGAGCTGCTTGTTTCTACTGCATGATTTGAGTTTCTAAGTGTGAGTTCTTAATG
>NW_004526135.1:2119-3259 GCF_000260255.1 Octodon degus
CCAGTGCCCTGAGGAGAGCTGCTTGTTTCTACTGCAGGATTTGTGTTACTAAGTGTGAGTTCTTAATGCAGAACTTCCAGTAGCTCCAGCTTCTTTGGGAAGCACGGCACTCCAAAGCGTGTTCTTTCATAGAGCGCAACACAGAACTCTGGGTAAAACCTCACTTTTGTAACTAAAGTACTTCACAGTTCCGCGCGGTGAAAAGAGTGGCAAATCATTCAGTCTCCTAAGAGAAAGCATCCGTGAATTGTGGGACTTTCCACCTGGAAGTGCAGAGAAACTGCAGAAGTTTGTTCTCTCTCCCATTTTTTCCTATGGCAAAGAGCCACAAAAGCATTTCTAGACTCCAGTGCCCTGAGGAGAGCAGCTTGTTTTTACTGCATGATTTGTGTTTCTAAGTGTGAGTTCTTAATGCAGAAGGGCCAGGTAATCTCCAGCTTCCTGGGGAAGCAGGGCACTCCAATGCGTGTTCCTGTGTACAAGGCAACACAGAACACTGGCTAAAACGTCACTTTTGTAACTAAAGTACTTCACAGTTACGCGCTGTGAAAAGAGTGGCAAATCATTCAGTCTCCTAAGAAAAGCATCCGTGAAGTTTGGGACTTTCCACTTGGAGGAGCAGAGAAACTGCAGAAGTTTTTTCTCTCTCTCATTTATTCCTAAGGGCCAAGAGCCACAAACACGTTTCTAGACTCCAGTGCCCTGAGGAGAGCTGCTTGTTTATCCTGCATAATTTGGGTTTCTAAGTGTGAGTTCTTAACGCAGAAGAGCCAGCTAAGCTCTCCGTCTTTGGGAAGCTCGGCACTCCAATGCCTGTTCCTGTACACAGTGCAACACAGAAACCTTGCTAAAACGTCACTTTTGTAACTGAAGTACTTCACAGTTCCGTGCTGTGAAATGAGTGGCAAATCATTCAGTCTCCTACGAGAAAGCATCCATGAAGTTTGGGACTTTCTACCTGGAGGAGCAGAAAAACTGCAGAAGCTTGTTCTCTCTCCCATTCATTCCTAAGTGCAAAGAGCCATGAACACGTTTCCTGACTCCAGTGCCCTGAGGAGAGCTGCTTGTTTCTACTGCATGACTTGGGTTTCTAAGTGTGAGATCTTAATGCAGAAGAGCCAGCTAAGCTCCAGCTTCTTT
>NW_004526135.1:3824-4311 GCF_000260255.1 Octodon degus
GACTTTCCACCTGGAGGTGCAGAGAAACTGCAGAAGTTTGTTGTCTCTCCCAAACATTCCTAAGGGCAAAGAAGCACAAACACGTTTCTAGACTCCAGTGCCCTGAGAAGAGCTGCTTGTTTCTACGCCATGATTTGCATTTCTAAGTGTGAGTTCTTAATGCAGAAGAGCCAGCTAAGCTCCAGCTTCTTTGGGAAGCAGGGGACTCCAATACCTATTCCTGTATACAGGGCAATACAGAACTCTGGCTACAACTTCACTTTAGTAACTAAAGTACTTCACAGTTCCGCGCTCTGAAATGAGTTTCAAATCATTCAGTCTCCTAAGAGAAAGCATCCGTGAAGTTTGGGAATTTATATTTGGAGGTGCAGAGAAACTGCAGAAGTTTGTTCTCTCTCCCATTCATTCCTATGTGCAAAGAGTCACAAACAGGTTTCTAGACTCCAGAGCCCTGAGGAGAGCTGCTTGTTTCTACTGCATGATTTGT
>NW_004526135.1:6931-7427 GCF_000260255.1 Octodon degus
TAAGAGAAAGCATTCGTGTAGTTTGGGACTTTACACCTGTAGGTGCAGAGAAACTGCAGAAGTTTGTTGTCTCTCCCATTCATTCCTAAGGGCAAAGATGCACAAACACGTTTCTAGACTCCAGTGCCCTGAGGAGAGCTGCTTCTTTTTACGCCATGATTTGCGTTTCTAAGTGTGAGTTCTTAATGCAGAAGAGCCAGCTAAGCTGCAGCTTCTTTGGGAAGCAGGGCACTCCAATGCTTATTCCTGTATACAGCCCAATACAGAATTCTGGCTACAACTTCACTTTTGTAACTAAAGTACTTCACAGTTCCGCCCTGTGAAATGAATGGCAAATCATTCAGTGCGCTAAGAGAAAGCATCCGTGAAGTTTGGGACTTTCCACCTGGAGGTGCAGAGACACTGCAGAAGTTTGTTCTCTCTCCATTCATTCCTATGGGCAAAGAGCCACAAACACGTTTCTAGACTCCAGTGCCCTGAGGAGAGCTGCTTGTTT
>NW_004526135.1:8238-8837 GCF_000260255.1 Octodon degus
CAGAAACTGCAGAAGTTTCTTCTCTCTCCCATTCTTTTCTATAGGCAAAAACCACAAACGCGTTTCTATACTCCATTGCCCTGAGGAGAGCTGCTTGTTTCTACTGCATGATGTGTGTTTCTAAGTGTGATTTCTTAATATAGAAGAGCCAGCTAAGCTCCAGCTTCTTGGGGAAGCAGGGCACTCCAATGCTTGTTCCTGTATACAGTGCAACACAGAACTCTGGCTAAAACGTCACTTTGTAACTAAAGTTCTTCACAGTTCCGCGCTCTGAAAAGAGTGGCAAATCATTCAGACTCCTAAGCGAAAGCATCCGTGTAGTTTGGGATTTTCGACCTGGAGGTGCAGAGAAACTGCAGAAGTTTGTTCTCTCGCCCATTCATTTATATGGGCAAAGTGTTACAAACACGTTTTTAGACTCCAGGGCCCTGAGGAGAGCTGCTTGTTTCTACTGCATGATTTGTGTTTCTTTTTTTGTTTTTTTTCATAGTTTTATTGACAAAGGATAGCAATGAGACAGTTTCAAATCAAATCGGAAGGACAGTTTCAACAAATAATATACTGCATATATTCTTCTTAGTGGTTAATTGCTGTACAAG
>NW_004526136.1:0-860 GCF_000260255.1 Octodon degus
ACATGATACTTTACCTGGAAGACACAGAAAACTCCACCAAGATGCTACTAGAATTAATAAAGAAATTCAGTAGCATAGCAGGATGCAAAGTCAATACCCAAAAGTCAATAGCATACTTCTACCCAGATAACAAACACACTGAGAGGGAAATTATAGAAAAAATACCTTTTTCAATAGCACCAAGGAAAATGAAATACCCTGGAATTCATCTAACTAAAGAAGTCAAAGATCTTTTCAAGGAAAATTACGGTACTCTTAAAAAAGAGATTGTAGAGGATTTCAGAAAATGGAAAGTTATTCCATGCTCCTGGATAGGAAGAACCAACATTATGAAGATGGCCATACTCCCAAAATTGCTGTACAGATTTATTGCAATCCCTATGAAACTATCACCAACATAACTCACAGAGTTAGAGAAATCACTCCGAAAATATTTTTGGATCCAGAATAGACCTAGATAGCAATGGCAATCATGGGCAATAAAGACAAAGCAGGAGGCATTACAGTTCCTGACTTGAAATTATACTAGAAGGCCACTGTGATAAAATCAGCATGGTACTGGCAATGAAATACGGGCAACTGAGGATCAATGTAATAGACTGGAAGATGATGAAGCATCTACAAACACACTTAGCCACATTACCTTTGACAACTGGTCCAAACATACTCTTTAAATGGAAGAAAGATAGCCTCTTTAACAAATGGTGATGAAAAAACTGGCTCTCTACATGCCGAAAACTAAAACTTGACCCAGGTTTATCACCATGCACTAAGCTAAAGTCACAATGGATTAAAGATCTAAACATTAAAACAGAAACACTAAATCTCCTGGAAGAGGGAGTAGGAGGAACTCTTGAAGA